>NC_134087.1:117435017-117738047 GCF_000715075.1 Nicotiana tabacum
GCACCCGAACCGCAGGCTTACAATCCCCATTTGGAAGTTCCGGCAGAGGTTGAGAAGCCGGTTAAGGCCCCTGAACAGGATGAAGTGTTGAGAAAGTTCAAAAGCCTGGAGCAATCCTTCAGGAACTTACACGGGCTGGGCAACCAAGTCAGCGTGGCATACAAAGATCTGTGCCCTTTCCCAGATGTCCAACTCCCGGCAGGGTTCAAGATGCCCAAGTTTGATTTATATGAAGGGCACGGTGATCCCATGGCACATTTGCGGGGATTCTGTAGCAAAATGAGAGGGGCAGGAGGCAAGGATGAGCTTTTGATAGCTTACTTCGGCCAAAGTCTGAGCGGATCTGCACTGGAATGGTATACCAGGCAGGATTTCAGCAGGTGGTACACGTGGGATGATCTGGCACAGGCTTTTGCAGGTCATTTCCAGTACAATCTAGAGATAGTCCCTGACCGTCTCACGTTATTGAGAACTGGGAAGAAACCCGGGGAAAGTTTTCGCGAGTTCGGGTTCCGCTGGAGAGAACAAGCAGCTAGGGTCGATCCTCCCATGAGAGAGGGAGAGATGGTAGACTACTTTTTGCAGACATTGGATCCAACCTACTTTGGTCACTTGGTGACAACGGTTGGAAAATCTTTCAACGAGGTGGTCAAAATAGGGGTCATGATAGAAGAAGGTTTGAGGTCGGACAAGATCTTAAACTATTCGGCACTTAAGGCCACAACCCAGGCTATTCAAAGCGGCACGGGAGGTGCGCTAAGAAGAAAGAAAGAAGAGGTTGCCACGATCGAGGCAGGCAGTTGGTCCAGGGCTGGCAGGCCGCACTACAACCAACCCAGTCCTCACAGGTCAAACTACCCATACAACCCACCACAAAATTTCTATCCACCTCGAGAACCACATTGTTCCGTACACCAAGCCCAGGTATACACTCAGCCTCCGGTTCGCCCACAATGGCGCGCACCGGCTCCCCAGAACATATATGCACCACCACAAAACACTTACCCTCCACCAAGGGCATATAGAAATCCTTCGGGGGCAGGTTTCCGGGGAAATCCAGATGCTAGAAATGATAGGTTGCGGAAACAAAGAACCTTCACCGAACTGGGAGAAACCTACACCGCTGTGTTCCACAAGCTGCGGCAATTAGGTTTGGTTAGTCCCGTCCATACTCGGGAACCAAATCCCCCGCCTCAGAATTTGGATCGTTCAATCAGTTGTGAATACTGTCAGGGATGCTTGGGCACGATACCGAGAAGTGTTGGAAGTTAAGGCATGCCATACAGGATCTTATTGACACCAATAAGATCGAGGTCCAGACACCGGAGGCTCCTAACATCAACCAAAATCCGCTGCCAGTGCACCACGAAGCTCACATGATTGAGTTGGTGTGTGAGGGAGGTGAATTAAGAAAACCCTCGCAAACAGTGATGATGATCCAAGCCGCCCCAAAAGAAGTTTCAACCAGGGGAGGAACAAGTGTACAGTCGCAGGGAGAAGGTGTCAAGCCGGTAGTATTATGGGGGAAGAACCCGTCCGTCATAGCAAGCAAACCCGAGCCAAGCAAGTTTGTAATACCAGGGATCCTGCCCACACCGGCGGTCGTGTTGAAAGGGGTATGTAGAGAACGGGTAACCATAAAGCCGGTGGTCCAACTGCCAATGCTTGACAGCAGGGCTGTCCCCTGGAAATATGAAAAAGCAGTGGTAACGTACCAAGGAAAACAGGTGGAAGAAGTCAGTTGTGAAGCGCAAGGGCTAACTCGATCAGGTCGATGTTTTGCTCCGATGGAGTTAAGGAAAACCAACCCAGTGGCAACCAAGAAGCCAGTGTCAGAAGAAGAGGCTGAAGACTTCCTGAGGAAGATGAAAGTGCAAGACTATTCTGTGGTTGAGCAGCTGAGAAAAACACCTGCCCAGATCTCACTATTGTCATTACTCCTCCATTCCGAGGAACATCGCCGAGCCCTGTTAAAGATATTGAACGAGGCCCATGTACCCAGTGAGATTTCTGTAAACCACCTGGAAGCCATTGCTAGCAAGATTTTCGAGGTGAACAGAGTGACATTCTCAGATGATGACCTGCCGGTGGAAGGTACAGAGCACAACAAGGCTCTATACCTAGCTGTCAAATGTGAAGACTCGGTGGTAACCCGAGTATTGGTGGATAACGGCTCAAGCGCCAATATTTGTCCATTATCCACCCTGGACCAGTTAAAGGTTGACCGTGGAAGAATACGGGAGAATAGCATCTGTGTCCGAGGGTTTGACGGAAACGGAACAGCCACTGTGGGGGATGTTGTACTCGAACTAACCATTGGCCCGGTCCTGTTTACCATGGAATTCCAGGTATTGGACGCCACGGTATCTTACAACTTGCTGTTAGGACGACCCTGGATTCACGCAGCTAAAGCGGTGCCTTCCACCCTACATCAGACAGTGAAGTTCGAGTGGGAAAGACAAGAGGTCGTGTTGCACGGCGAGGATACAACATGCACCATGGGCGGAACCATTGTGCCTTTCATAGAGACCACTGATGACAAGGGTCCCTGGGTCTACCAGATTCTCGATACAGGGTCGGCCAACAAAATTTCTGAAGGAGAAATCATCCCGCACCCTAAGGTGACTGCCGCAACAGTAATGATGGTATCAGAAATGCTGGGTAATGGGTTTGTACCGGGAAAAGGCCTGGGAGTTGAACTTCAAGGGATAGTCCAACCTGTCTCCCTTCCTAAGAATCTGGAAACTTTCGGGTTGGGGTTCAAACCAACCGCAACAGACAGGAAGCAAGCGCGAAAAATGAAGAAGAGGGTCTGGTTTCTGCCTAAACCAGTGCCACGCCTCTCAAGGTCTTTTGTTAAAGCTAGTGCCAAGGGGTCAGCGATCCCAAAGATTCAAGGACCTTTGATCGGCATAAATGAAGACCTGAATCGGAGTTTTGAGAGACTATTCGCGGATGTCAGTATGGTGGAAGCTGGAGAGGGTTCCAGCAGGGCAGAGATACAATTTGTGGGGCCTGAGGCCAAGACCAACAATTGGACGGTTACTCCTCTTCCTGTCCGAGGGGAGTCTTGGTAGTAGGCTTTGATTAATGTTTTGTTTGTTTGTTTGTTTGATCGGATTATCCAAGGGTGTAATCCCAATTTTACTTTCGTTTTGTAAAAGTGTGAACCCTTTTGTCCTGCAAATTTAATAAAGTTCTTTTCTTTTGTCCCATTTTAATCTCTGGTTTTGTTCTTTTTCTTTCTGAACAGTTCTCTTTTTACTGGTCCTAACGACATGGCATGCACAGCGGATCCTCGACCTAGTCTAATAAATCAATCTGAATCTGACTCAATGATGCAAGAGGTCGTTTGTGATAATGAACCCGAAGGTGACGAAGGGGAGGCCTTCGAAGAAATAAACCGAGAACTGTGCCAATTTGAAGAGAAACCCAAGCCTAACCTAAATGACACTGAGGCTGTGAACCTAGGAGACGCTGATAACATCCAAGAGACCAAAATTAGCATCCACATTGAGCCGAATGTCAAAGCAGAATTGATCAAAACTCTCAGGGAATTCAAAGATGTTTTTGCATGGTCATATGATGATATGCCTGGATTGAGCACCAATTTAGTGGTTCACAAATTGCCCACTGACCCGGCATACCCTCCGGTCAAGCAAAAACTAAGGAAATTTAAAACAGAAATGAGTGTGAAGATCAAAGAAGAAGTGATTAAGCAGTTGCAATCGAAGGTCATTCGGGTCACTCGATATCCCGAGTGGTTGGCCAATGTGGTACCAGTCCCAAAGAAGGATGGAAAAATTAGGGTGTGCGTCGACTACCGCAACCTTAACAAAGCAAGTCCCAAGGACAATTTCCCGTTACCCAACATTCATATCCTGATCGATAATTGCGCTGGGCGCGAGATCGGATCCTTTGTGGATTGCTATGCGGGTTATCATCAGATCCTAATGGACGAAGAGGATGCTGAGAAGACAGCGTTTATTACGCCATGGGGAACCTACTGCTATCGGGTAATGCCGTTCGGTTTAAAGAACGCTGGGGCAACGTACATGCGAGCAATGACTGCTGTGTTTCATGACATGATACACAAAGAAATAGAGGTGTACGTCGATGATGTGATCATCAAATCTTGGCGTCAGGAGGACCATGTGGCAGACCTAAGGAGATTTTTCCAAAGACTCCGGAGGTATGATATCAAGCTTAACCCGGCCAAATGCGCATTCGGGGTTCCATCAGGAAAGTTGCTAGGATTCATCGTCAGTCGACGGGGGATTGAGTTAGACCCATCCAAAATTGAATCCATCCGAGACTTGCCACCGCCAAGGAACAAAACAGAGGTAATGAGTTTGCTGGGTAGACTCAATTACATCAGCAGGTTCATCGCTCAACTCACAGCAACTTGTGAGCCCATATTTCGGCTACTGAGAAAGGATGCTGCAGAAGGTTGGACGACAGAGTGTCAAGAGGCTTTCGACCAAATCAAAGGGTATCTGTCTAATCCACCCGTGTTGGTCCCGCCTAAGCCCGGGAAACCCCTAATCCTTTACCTGACGGTCTTGGAAAATTCATTTGGTTGTGTACTGGGGCAACATGATGACACAGGGAGGAAGGAGCAGGCCATCTACTATCTTAGCAAGAAATTCACAGTGCATGAGGTCAAGTACACTCAACTCGAGAAAACATGTTGCGCCCTAACTTGGGTAGCTCAGAAGTTGAAACACTACCTGTCTTCATATACTACTTATCTCATATCCCGTTTGGACCCATTGAAGTATATCTTTCAGAAACCTATGCCCACGGGAGGTTGGCAAAATGGCAAATTCTGCTCACAGAGTTTGATATCATCTATGTGACGAGGACGGCCATGAAAGCCCAGGCGCTGGCAGACCATTTGGCAGAGAATCCCGTTGATGAAAAATATGAGCCCTTAAGAACGTATTTTCCTGACGAAGAGGTGATGCATACAAATGAGTTGGAATTACCCGAGGAACCAGGTTGGAAGCTTTTCTTTGATGGAGCGGCAAACGCAAAAGGGGTTGGAATAGGGGCAGTACTCATTTCTGAAACAGGACGGCATTATCCTGTTACGGCCCAACTGCGTTTCTACTGCACTAACAATATGGCCGAATATGAGGCTTGCATTCTGGGTCTGCGCTTGGCTGCTGACATGGATGTCCAAGACGTCTTGGTCTTGGGAGACTCGGACCTCTTGGTACATCAAATTCAGGGTGAATGGGAAACACGAGATCTAAAGCTCATACCATACCGACAATGCTTGCATGATCTGAGCAAGCAATTTCGATCGGTGAAGTTCAAACACATCCCGAGAGTTCACAATGAGGTTGCAGATGCCTTAGCCACCTTAGCATCAATGCTGCACCACCCTGACAAAATGTATGTTGATCCCCTGCATATCCAAATCCGTGATCAGCACGCCTACTGCAATACCATAGAAGAAGAAGCAGATGGCGAACCCTGGTTTCATGATATCAAAGAATACCTCAGGATGGGGATATATCCAGAACATGCCTCTGGAGACCAAAAAAGAGCCCTTCGGCGGTTGTCGAATGGTTTCTTCCTCAGTGGAGGGGTATTGTACAAAAGAACCCCGGATTTGGGATTGTTGAGATGCATAGATGCCGGGCAGGCA
Source organism: Nicotiana tabacum (assembly GCF_000715075.1). NCBI lineage: Eukaryota > Viridiplantae > Streptophyta > Magnoliopsida > Solanales > Solanaceae > Nicotiana > Nicotiana tabacum. The sequence continues at coordinate 117,440,674 of NC_134087.1, forward strand.
ACGACGGTTATGGCGGAAGTACATGCCGGAGTTTGTGGGCCACACATGAGCGGATATGTATTGGCGAGAAAGATCCTTCGAACAGGGTGTTATTGGCTCACCATGGAACGCGACTGTATCACTTTTGTGAGGAAATGCCATCAGTGCCAGATACACGAAGATTTGATTCATTCTCCGCCAACAGAGTTACATACGATGTCAGCACCTTGGCCGTTTGTAGCATGGGGCATGGATGTCATTGGGCCCATCGAGCCAGCAGCGTCCAACGGTCATAGATTCATTCTAGTGACCATTGATTACTTCACCAAATGGGTTGAGGCTAAAACCTTCAAATCGGTAACCAAGAAGGCGGTGGTGGACTTTGTTCACTCCCATATCATCTGCAGATTTGGGATCCCAAAAGTGATCATTACGGATAACGGTGCGAATCTTAATAGCAGCCTGATGAGAGAGGTGTGCCAACAATTCAAGATTACACACCGCAATTCCACCCCATATCGTCCCAAGGCGAATGGAGCAGTCGAAGCAGCCAATAAGAATATCAAGAAGATACTACGAAAAATGGTGGAAGGGTCCAGACAATGGCACGAGAAATTACCCTTTGCTTTGTTGGGGTACCGCACTACCGTCCGGACTTCCATAGGCACAACTCCTTATTTGTTAGTATATGGGACTGAGGCCGTGATACCAGCGGAGGTCGAAATTCCATCCCTCCGAATTGTCGCTGAAGCCGGGATTGGTGATGATGAATGGGTCAAAGCTCGATTAGAGCAGTTGAGCCTGATAGATGAGAAAAGATTGGCAGCAGTGTGCCATGGTCAACTGTATCAGAAGAGAATGGCAAGAGTGTATAATAAGAAGGTGCGACCCAGGAAGTTTGAAGTAGGGCAGTTGGTATTAAAGAAGATCCTCCCACATCAGGTCGAGGCAAAAGGCAAATTCGCCCCAAATTGGCAAGGGCCTCATATCGTGACCAGAGTATTGTCCAACGGTGCTTTGTGTTTGACAGATGTCGAAGGTAGATGTGTCGACATGGCTATCAATTCAGATGCAGTCAAGAGATATTATGCGTAATTTCTTTAATTATGGCAATTTTTGGTTTATTTGTTTGTATTTGGCATTTGTTGAATAATGAGATGACGGAGGCAATTCTTTCTTCTATCCAAACACTTTTAACCTTTGTTTCCCCCTTTTGAGCCTGAGAAATTCTTTCATACCCCTCTTTTGGAATCACTAATGGAAAAGACATGGAAAAAGAGAGAAAGAAAAGAGAAAGATAAATGAAAAAAAAAAGAAAAAAAAAAGAAGATGAAATCATAAAGGAATACAAAACCGGTGGGAACTACGTTTGACCTGATTCCTCGAAGAGGATACGTAGGCGCCTCACGGCTCGGTCATAGTATGCATCGTAATAAATATAGGATGCATAATGTACATAGTATGCATCGTAATAAATATAGGATGCATAATGTACATAGTATGCATCATAATAAATATAGGATGCATAATGTACACAGTATGCATCATAATAAGTATAGGATGCATAATGTACATAGTGTGCATAATAGACACAGCGTGCGTAACGCACGTAGCACAACATAAGAGTAAAAAAAAAAAAAAAAAAAAAATAATTCCCCAAGCAAGAAAACTGGGGCAGAAGTTATGTTTTAAGTTCCAACAAAGGTTTGATTCCAAAAGTTGTAGCACATCACCCTTCAAGTTATTTTCATTTTTATAGCCCTTCTTCAATCCCACACCAAAACCAACATCGACATCCAAAAGACCTCCCGATCAATGTTCGAGAAATGCAAAATCTGGCAAATAAGGCCGAGAATAATACACCGATCCCCAGCAAAGAAAAGGATCGTAAGACTGGGAATGAGTTGATAGTCAAAAGAATCCCCGGAAGAGAGGGTCGCACCAACAACACCCCGGATCCTCGAAAGAAATAAAATGAGAGAGTCTTATCGGTGAAAACCTTCACAGGCACCGAGAGGCGATGTAAGATGAGGGATATGAAATGAGAGAGTCTTATTGGTGAAAACCTTCATAGGCACCATAAGGCGCCGGGAGATGAGAGAAAAGAGAGAGTCTCATTAGTGAAAACCCCTCGAAGGGCACTATGAGGCGACAAGACAAGTCAACAAAAGCTACCACATTTGCAACAGCACGGACAGTCATTTATCATCCCCAGCAAGTCAGACCATCCGGCAAATCGATTGACACAAATAGAATGGGTCGGGAATCTATGGTGCATGTCATGATCACGGGGACCAGTCATGTCCTCCAGATAAGTTCTTTGGATTGTCTCCTCCCACAAAATATTGGTTCAGAAAGCTTTTCTTTTTTCCATGTCGTTATTTCTTTTCCTAAAATGTGTATCGAAAGGATTTTTCAAAGCTTACTACCAGAAACCAAAGGAGAATTCATCCAATGCAGGATGATACAGACATTCTTAAAAGGCCGGCCCCAGGCGATGCAGGGATTGTGCTCGGAAATGTTGGAAGAAGTAAGCTCCAAAGGGAGTGGTTTCGGGAGTTAGAAGCAGACTCCCACATCATGTGTTTTAAAAGAAAGCAGAAAAGGGGATAAATTGAAAACCAATCCCCAGCAGGCTAGAGACCCCCAACAGGCAACTTTGCCTGCCAACCAATTATGGGGACAAAGAGCAAGAAAAGGGGAAGAGAGAAAAATTGCTCGCCAGAGAGGCACCCTCTACCACCACGATTAAAACTGATTAAATCCTTTTGTCTGCTGCAGGAAGACAAAGGATTGATGATGGCTGCAAGATGCACCGCCATGGAAGTCACCAAAAACCGGGGCAGAAAATTTTCTGCCGATTGTCGAAAATTTTCTCGGAAGAACGGGGAAACAATTTCAATACTCTTAAGTTCTAGGTCGCCCACCAGTATAATGCGGGAATACTTTTAAAGTTCTAGGTCGCCCACCAGTATAATGCGGGAATACTTTTAAGTTCTAGGTCGCCCACCAGTATAATGCGGGAATACTTTTAAGTTCTAGGTCGCCCACCAGTATAATGCGGGAATACATTTAAGTTCTAGGTCGCCCACCAGTATAATGCGGGAATACTTTTAAGTTCTAGGTAGCCCACCAGTATAATGCGGGAATACTTTTAAGTTCTAGGTCGCCCACCAGTATAATGCGGGAATACATTTAAGTTCTAGGTCGCCCACCAGTATAATGCGGGAATACTTTTAAGTTCTAGGTCGCCCACCAGTATAATGCGGGAATACATTTAAGTTCTAGGTCGCCCACCAGTATAATGCGGGAATACATTTAAGTTCTAGGTCGCCCACCAGTATAATGCGGGAATACTTTTAAGTTCTAGGTCGCCCACCAGTATAATGCGGGAATACATTTAAGTTCTAGGTCGCCCACCAGTATAATGCGGGAATACTTTTAAGTTCTAGGTCGCCCACCAGTATAATGCGGGAATACTTTTAAGTTCTAGGTCGCCCACCAGTATAATGCGGGAATACATTTAAGTTCTAGGTCGCCCACCAGTATAATGCGGGAATACTTTTAAAGTTCTAGGTCGCCCACCAGTATAATGCGGGAATACTTTTAAGTTCTAGGTCGCCCACCAGTATAATGCGGGAATACTTTTAAGTTCTAGGTCGCCCACCAGTATAATGCGGGAATACATTTAAGTTCTAGGTCGCCCACCAGTATAATGCGGGAATACTTTTAAGTTCTAGGTCGCCCACCAGTATAATGCGGGAATACATTTAAGTTCTAGGTCGCCCACCAGTATAATGCGGGAATACTTTTAAGTTCTAGGTCGCCCACCAGTATAATGCGGGAATACTTTTAAGTTCTAGGTCGCCCACCAGTATAATGCGGGAATACATTTAAGTTCTAGGTCGCCCACCAGTATAATGCGGGAATGCATTTAAGTTCTAGGTCGCCCACCAGTATAATGCGGGAATACTTTTAAGTTCTAGGTCGCCCACCAGTATAATGCGGGAATACATTTAAGTTCTAGGTCGCCCACCAGTATAATGCGGGAATACTTTTAAGTTCTAGGTCGCCCACCAGTATAATGCGGGAATACTTTTAAGTTCTAGGTCGCCCACCAGTATAATGCGGGAATACATTTAAGTTCTAGGTCACCCACCAGTATAATGCGGGAATACTTTTAAGTTCTAGGTCGCCCACCAGTATAATGCGGGAATACATTTAAGTTCTAGGTCGCCCACCAGTATAATGCGGGAATACTTTTAAGTTCTAGGTCGCCCACTAGTATAATGCGGGAATACATTTAAGTTCTAGGTCGCCCACCAGTATAATGCGGGAATACTTTTAAGTTCTAGGTCGCCCACCAGTATAATGCGGGAATACTTTTAAGTTCTAGGTCGCCCACCAGTATAATGCGGGAATACATTTGAGTTCTAGGTCGCCCACCAGTATAATGCGGGAATACTTTTAAGTTCTAGGTCGCCCACCAGTATAATGCGGGAATACTTTTAAGTTCTAGGTCGCCCACCAGTATAATGCGGGAATACATTTAAGTTCTAGGTCGCCCACCAGTATAATGCGGGAATACTTTTAAGTTCTAGGTCGCCCACCAGTATAATGCGGGAATACATTTAAGTTCTAGGTCGCCCACCAGTATAATGCGGGAATACTTTTAAGTTCTAGGTCGCCCACCAGTATAATGCGGGAATACTTTTAAGTTCTAGGTCGCCCACCAGTATAATGCGGGAATACTTTTAAGTTCTAGGTCGCCCACCAGTATAATGCGGGAATACTTTTAAGTTCTAGGTCGCCCACCAGTATAATGCGGGAATACATTTAAGTTCTAGATTTTGGGATCAGTCACGGAAGGGTACAACAGAGATCCCCAAACGGGAAACAATGGGATCCCCAGCACCAAGAAGCAGACAACTGCAGAGGCAAGCGCGCAGTTCGAAAGGAAAGAGGAACGCGTCTCAAAAGAAGCAGTTTGAGAACGCTGTGGCATGCCCAACGTAACAATTCTGATGAAAATCCATACCACTGAAGAAACCATTGAAAGATTTAAAGAAGAAAGTCGTATCCCCAGCGGGTCAAGCAAAGTGATGAAAACTGGCATTCAAACGTTAGCAAAGGACCAACATCATCTCCCAAAGTCACAAGATAAAGGCATCAGAGGAAAGCGATGGCCGACAAGAAAGCAAGGCAACAAGAACAAGTCGAAGATGGATGAGATTTCAGGATCCTCAGTTTAGCTTAGCTTCTTGTTTTTCCTTTTAGAGCAATGTAACAGGGAGATCGGTTGAGCAGTAGCATCCTACAGCAGCATACAACAGCGCACAACAACAGCAAGCAATACAGTCACATGGTAGTCCCAGCTACCAAAATTTCCCGAACTACATTGACCTGATTCTTGTTCAGCCCAGGATATGTAGGAAACCTCTGAAGCAAAGGTTCGGTCAAATCTTTTTCAAAAAATGCTTCACACGGAGTATTCGGACGGGCAAAAATCGCTCGCTTTATCTTTGCGCGAAAACCCTTCGTGTCTTCGTGCAAAGAGGGGCAGCTGTAAGCACGTGATTTTTGCTTCACGGACAATTGCTCCAAAAGAAAAACAGTGGCAAAAGGCTTCGCTGTACAATTTTTCGATCTTTCCGTGACATGTGTTGTTAGTCGTTTGTGAGTCTGTCTATTTTTGCATCTAGTCATTATCAAACAAAAATACAAAAAATATATATGGCGTTAAAAGAAATTTCAAAAAATAATAATAAATAAAAAATAAATAAATATATGTGCATCGTCCGGCCTAGGTTGTGATTTAACTTACTTGGTATGATAATTATGTTGAAATGCCATAATGTTATTTGTTTTAATTTCATTTTTTTTATTTATTTAGTTATTTTTTATTTTTATTTTTCTTTAAGTTGGAAAACAAAAGAAAGTTGAAATCAATTTGGGCCCAGAAAAAATAAGACAAAAACAGGCCCAAACCAACGATCTGACCCGGTCCAGACCAGGCCTGCCCAGACACCTCCTGAAACGACACCGTTTCAGGCCAATCCATCTCAGCCGTTCCAATCAATCCAATCCAACGGTCCAGGATCATTTTCAGCAACCCGTGTTCAAACCCGACCCAATAACCAATCCGATCCGACCCCTCACTTAAACCAAACGACCCCGTTTAACTATCAAACGACCCCGTCCCATTTCTCAACATCAGATCTAAGCCGTTGAGATCATCTGATCTAACGGCTCAGATCCGATCAACCTCACCATATATAAACCTTCCCTTACACCCCACGCCCCCTATCCGAACCCCACCCCTCACTCGTCTCCTTCCTCGAACCCTGAAACCCCCAAACCCTAGCAGCCGCCCTAGTCTCCTTCGCCATTAAAGCCGGCGACACGAATGCCGGTGACCACCCCCTGAACACCCTAAGCCCCCCTCACTCCCCTGAACACGAATCCACTAACCACGAACCTCGAATCATCTCCTATCGTCTCGAATCTAGATTTGAAGATTCGAGACAAAACTCGATCTACACCAAACCTCACCATCTTTGTAGCAGACACTCCCCTAACCTTCCTCGTGACCAAACCAAGCTTGGTTTGGTCCGAATCTACCCACAACTCCTAAAAAACCAGATCTGAAAATCCAAAACCTAGAACACGGATAGCCTTGGAATCCAGCCGGCCTTAACAAGGGTTTGAGGTTTAATGGATCTTAACCAAGGTGTTCTCATGTGAGAACACCCTGGTTAAAATTTGTTCGGCCTCAAATGGTCAAAATTGAGTCAGATTTGGGTCAGTTTGGTTTAAACATTTTTCGGTAAGTTTTCCTTTCCCTTTGTTTAGTTCTAATTAAGTTGTCAGCATGTTTCGTGGTGTTTGTTTGTTCTTTGGTTATTTTTCTGATTTCTTCCATCTCTGTCAAAGACCTTTTATTTGGTCGATTGTTTTCTGTGTGGATTTGAATGTATCCTATGATAAGCATGTACGATTAGGATAGTCGTCGCATGAATAACTTATATATAGGTTCCCAATGATTGACCAAAGTGTCAGAAGCCCTTTAGGTCCCTGAATGTGCTTGTTTATATGAGCGACTGATTGTTACCTGTTATAATTAATATAGTCGACTTGATAAATGTCGTCGATTAACTTCCAACGACTGAATGTTCAAAATATTCTAATATGTACAGCCTCACTTGACTGAATGAACCTGTATTGTGATTTGAATGTTGGGCATTATCTATGAATGTTAGTTTGTAACTGCATTGTAAGCAATTAAAAGAACCAGGCTAGGGCAGTTTTGAAATGGAACTTTCAGAAGTTCAAAAAAGTCCTGAGGCTGCAATAGGCAGGGGCAGTAATAATCAAGGTTAACAGGGGTAATCTGGGGTGTTAAGAAGAACAGAAGTAATTAGTTTAAGTGAGCTGACAAGTAGGGTACTAACTTAGGATTAAACTAATACCAATGGGGAACAAGACACGAGGGTATGGGGGCTCAAAATGAATAAACAAATGAGCCCATAATTCTGGATTAAACAAAAACCAGGCGTGGGGAATAAAGGGAGCTGACACCAAGCATGCTTAGGATGGGCTTAAAGGGTATGGGCATTCTGCCAATTGGCAGGAGGGCAGCTTAGCTGTACTGGTGCATTTGGCCTATAAATAGGCCATTTGATAACTAAAACAGGGGCTGAAGTTTAGGGGTCTTAGGCTGGACTTTTAGCTTTCAGGGAGGAGAAAACAAAAGGCTGGAAAATTTTTAGTCTAAAGAGAGGTCTAGTGAGTTCAAAGAAAACTGAAAAACATAAGTTAGTTTCCAATAAACATCGTAACCAAACACTGCTTGAAAGTTGTATAAGAGTGCATATTGGTCAAGCTGTCTTGGCCAAGTTCTGTTACTTGCATTGACTGAGTTGTTTGTGGTTGTTGAACTGGTGGTTTTACTGCATTGAACCCCCAGTTATTGCTGCTATTTCCTTACTCTTTCCTGGGATTGCTGGTTTGGTACTCGACTATCTGCTAGTTCTTTTGTTCTGGGAAATATTGTTGGTCGTCTGAGGGTTGTGGAAAACATTTGGTTTGGTTTGTTGCTGTGCTGTTGCTGTGTATCTGCTGTTGCTGTGTTTACTTCATACTGCCCAGCTGATCACTCCTTTCTTCTTTGTCCTCTATACCAGGTACACAATTACACTACCAATGTAATTCGAAAGTTTGAGCAATGAATGTAAAAGAGAAGATCTGCAGATGTTGTTTATATAAATGTACTGTTGTGTTGAGTGTCATGTAGTGTCTAATAGCTCACATTTTGGGATACTGAAGGTAGCTTACAAGTCTAGTTGATGTCAATGTAGGGGATCAAATGATAGCTGTATATGTATGCTATTAGATAAATGTGTTCTCAATGAATTAGGTTGCATCTCAGATTTAGTTTACTTTGCAGTATATGTTGTAACGTATGCCAAGCATGAAAACTGTACATCACGGGTTGAGCTCTTCCTTTTCTGATTAATGGTCTCACATAACTAGTAAATCACCTGTAAAGACAAAGAACATAAAACTTGCAATATCAAACCCATGAAGGTCGAATTCGGGTCGAAACAGGCCAAGCAGGCCTGCTTCGAGCAAGCAGTGGCCCAGGTTTGGCCCATCACACATGGGTTGGATTTGGGCCCGTGATTATTTATTCAACTGACTGTGCACACAGCTTCGGTCCTGATTTTTTAAAGCATTTCCGAATTCCGTTACAAACAACTTGCAAGCATGTAATTAATTAGGACTATCTACCGTTTTCAATTGATAGAGACAAACACGACAAGAAACGTAGTCGCTATAGGTTATCCTTTTAAAATAAGAACGAGATGAGCCTCGATGAAAATAAACAAAACGCGCAGATGCGGGGCCCTTGATAAATGTATATTATTGAAGAATTTAGTTTCCAGGACGGGTTGTTTAGCAAATCTCACAACCCTCCTAAAATAACAATACGTTAGACTCTTTAGGACGCGCCTTAATAAATTTTACCTTCTTAAACTCGGGTGCACATTTATGTGACCCAAATCCAATTCTCAACGGAGTCGAAATGTGTTTCTAATCACGGGTACATTGATTGTGACGTGGTTCGAGATGCGTGTCCATGACGTTGCAAATTCATTTTAAAAAATAAGAATGAGATGAGCCTCGCCAAATAAAATACAAATTGTGGGGCCCTCAGTAAATATTTGCTTTAAAAATTATTTGGACTTCGGGATGGACCGTTTAGTAAAATTCCACGGTCTTACCCAAAAATAAATACGCTAGTCGCTTTAGGCTCGCCTTTAATAATTTAATTTCCTTAAACTCGGGTGCACATTGATGTGACCCAAATCCAAATCTCAACAGAGTCAAAGTGTGTCGACGACCACGGGTACATTGATTGTAACGCGGTTCGAGATACATTTTCACAACGTTGCAATTCTTAAAAATAACTGTAAATGATAAAAGCGGTTGAAAGATAAAATTTGCACATAAGTTCATATTGTATTTAAAATCAGATAAATAAGCCAAATATAACAGTTGAGCGACCGTGCTAGAACCACGGAACTCGGGAATGCCTAACACCTTCTCCCGGGTTAACAGAATTCCTTATCCGGATTTCTGGTACGCAGACTGTAATATGGAGTCATTCATTTCCTCGATTCGGGATTAAAATTGGTGACTTGGGACACCCAAAACCTCCCAAGTGGCGACTCTGAAATAATTAAACCAATCCCGTTTCGATTGTCCTTTAATTGGAAAAAACTCCCCCCCTGCGCCCCTCGGGTGCGTAAAAAGGAGGTGTGACAGCTCTGGCGACTCTGCTGGGGATTCTTTATACCCAGAACCACTGGTTCAGGGTTAAGAATTCGAGCTTAGAATAATTGTTATTATTTGGCTTTATTTATTATCTGATTATTACATGTTTTGAGCCTAATGTGCTAAATGCTGCTTTTACCGCTTTGATATTGTTTGAACTGTATATAAACTGTGCCGAAACCTTTCTCTTCTCACCTCCGGGGATGTGCTCACTGGTTGAGACTCCTTATTCTGTTAGTGTCATACCCTAAATAAAAGAGGTTCGGAAAGTTTCTAAGCCGGCTGGCCTTTTGGTTCCCGGAAAGGAGCTCCCTCCTCAACTCGAGTTGTCCGCTCGGGTACACTGTCTAGAACACCGACCCAGGTTTTGAACATAGAATAACGTGACTTCATGCCGGATCCCTAGTAGGAACGCTTATTTGCATCACGTTGCATATGACTTAGGGGACTCAACACAGGGGTTGGGTCCGTCTAGGACTAGCAACCTGATATGAAAAGACCATTCTGGTGCATCCCACTGTTTTCCGTGCATTTATTTGTCTCATGCCCGCATGCTGACCGGTGTTTGAATATTTGGAATATTGTGAAAAAAAAGGAAATAACGGTTAGGAATTGATTGTTTATTGTTGAAAAAAAAAATACTGCCAAAACTCTGCCAAAATTTTGAAAAGTCGTTGTTCTGTCTTTCATAATAAAAAATATATCAATAGAAATATAGAGTTGTCTTATCATAAAAATCAAAAAAAAAATCTTATTTTTAAAATTGTTTTTTTATAATAAAAAAGAAAGTCTTGTGTTGTCTTTACTTTTATTATTTGTTACAAATATATGTATATATATATATATATATATATATGAAAAAATTCAAAAGTTTTGCTTTATTTCAAAATGTATATATCTTTATTTATGGCAAAAGTATTTATCTTGTTATAGGTCTAGAAAAGTCCTTTCAGGCTCCCAGTTTTTCGAAAAAAAATAATAAAAAAAATAATAATATATATATATTGACTTCTTTAGAAAGTTTTATATATATACATGAAAATTCAAAATTCAAAAAATCGCATATGTTTTTGTTTTTAGCAGGATAAGTGTCGTTTGTTAAAATCTTATTAATAAATGTGCAGAATGAGCACGATTCCGAATGAACCCTTTTCAATCATGAATAAAATTCCCCTCCAATTGCGGCTCTGGTGGAATGATTTGGGCAAAGAGGGGCATGACGAAACCAAGAAGTATCTGAAAGGCCTCACGAGTTTGTTGGATATCAGGCCACGAGGAGATATCATAAGGGCACTAGTCCCCCATTGGGATCCTGCGCACAATGTCTTTCGTTTCTCAGATTTTGAGCTTACCCCAACTTTAGAAGAAATAGCAGGGTATATCGGCAGCGCTGAGACTCCTTTGAGGCACAAATATCTGATTGCTCCAAGAGCCGTAGCAGTACACCGGTTCCTGGACTCCTTAAAGATAGTCAGAACAGTTCATAACCCTGACTTGGCAAAAGGTTTTTGCAGCATGAGTTTCATATATCAAAGATATGGTCACATAGGAGGATTCGACAAGCCAGAAAACCAGTTGTGCAGCAAAGGTAATCGCCAGAAGTGGGAAGAACATAGACGAATTGCTTTCATGATAACTTTCTTAGGACTACTAGTATTCCCAAGAAAAGATGGGAATATTGACATAAAGATAGCAGGGGTCGTCAGTACGTTGCTCACACAGAGTGATAGTACGTTGGCGCCCATGATAGTAGCTGATATATTCCGGGCACTCACTTCTTGCAAAACCGGAGGAAGCTTTTTCGAGGGTTGCAATTTGTTGTTGCAAATGTGGATGACCGAACACCTATGTCACCGAGCCCCGTTTCTGAGCCATGGATCCGCAGGAAAGACCTGCATAGAGGAGTTCTATACCAGAGTTAATGAAACCTACCTGCCAGAAGGAGTCACAGCATGGACTTCATATTTCCATACCCTCAACGCCAGTCAAATACAATGGGCGCTAGGATGGTTATCGATCGACGAAGTCATATACATGCCAGCAGCTAGGCCCCATTTTCTCTTAATGGGACTTAAGAGCATTCAACCATACGCACCGCATCGGGTTTTAAGGCAACTTGGGAGGTATCAGATAGTGCCGAAAGACGAGGATCTGAGCATCCAGGTAATCGAGATCAGTCCCGACGGCCAGTTTCCTGAAGCAAGGGTTCGTCAAATTTGGAGCCAATGTCAATACTTAGAAGCAAATACTTGTGTAATGAATCAGGCAAAAGGGGAAGTTTCGCCCGGGTATCAGGCCTGGTACAAAGGGGAGACACCATCTGGAAGACCGACCAAAAGACCTCACCTGCAAGAATTTGTCAAATCTTCACAAGAACAGTGGGGCTGGGTGGCCAAAGAGCAGGAATATCTCGTCAAAGCAGGCAAACTGAAGCAACAAGTTCAGGATATGAGGTTTGAGTGCCAATTACAGTCTGCCGCCCACGAGGGAGAAAAGAACAAGTTAATCAGAGAAGGCGAGGTCCTCAAAGCTCAGATCCGGAGAATGAAAAAAGAGGCTAATAGCCAGCTGAGAAGCCGGGCAGATAAAAGATTGATAGCAGGGTTAAAGGATCAGGTTGCGGAATGCCAGAAAGATTTGGAAAAAGCCAGGGCCAGCACGGCAAAATTGCGAACCAAGTGGGCAAAAGGTGCGATGGCTCGGAGGCAGCACCTGCAACAAGTCATAAGGGAGTATGAATTGAGCATCGGGACATTAAGGGAAACGAATGCCTCTCTTCGAGAAAGGATCCTCAAGCAAACACGAAATGCCCAAGCCGACAGAAGGCGATGTTACGATGCAATGACCAGAATGGAAAGACAAATGGAGATATTCCAGGATCAGCTTGCCAACAACGCGCAAACACTGGGGTTGAAGAACCGACAGATAAGGCATTTGTTCGCAGAAAGGGACAACATTCGAGGAAGGATCGACGAGATTGGGCATTACATCTACGTGAGATGCCTGGCATGCGAGCAAATGCCCCGGAAGACCCTCCTTGTTTCCATCATGGGTTGCGTCCACCGAATCATGAATGAGTTGAAAGGTCTGCAGAGAGACCTCACACCAAGGGCCGCGGAAAGGCCGAATGATGCCTCGCGGGCCCCTAAGTTGGAAAATTAATCTTTGGTTGAGTTTTGTTTATTTGGTTTTGTTGTTTTTCCATATGTTGTTTTCTTTTCTTTTAGTCAAAGCGGCTTAAGAACTGTGGAGTCTTGTACTATTGCTATTCCTTGCTTGAAGTAATTTGTAATAGCAAAATTTTGAGAATGAATTTAACGATTTCACAAGAATTTTGTGTTTCTTTACTTTAAGGCAGAACTACGCCTGGTCTGATTCGCGCGGGGACGTGATACGTAGGCAATCCCCGTAAGATTCGACCGCTTTTTATAAATAAAGAAAATATAAATAAAATAAAACGCGGGGTTTCGCAGAATACTCTAAAAAGACAAATGAACAAACCGGGATGACGCATGTGGTTTGAAGCAAAGCATGTAGAAACGGTTAACTGCCTAGGTGCATTGCATCCTCTATGTGTTATGATCAAAATCTGTTAAGCTCTAACACTAACAAAGTTTGTTGTTGTCTGATACCAGACAGTTAGTTGTTAAAGAATTCTGGCAACACATTCATATCAAACCAGATCCAAAGGACCGGTAGCAACAAGCATGACCACTTCTGAGAATAGTAATGAGGAAGAAAGGCCGATGAGCCAGTTGCTAAAAGAAGCAATGGAAAGGATTGAGAGGATGGGACTGGAGATGCATGCAATGCAGCTAGCCCTGGCCAAAACGCAAAAGAGCCCTGAGACACTGGGACACGTACCGGAGTACCCTCACTCTGGCCCTTCCACAAGCCGCCCAAATCCCCTCTATCATCAAGAAAGAAGCCCTCATGATTCCCAAGCTCCACCACCCCATCAACCTCTCCCAACACCCAATATTCCCATTTTTGTGGGACCTGCATCAGCCCCTTTGCAGCGAACGACCAGTGAGCCATTGTTTCAGGCTCACGATACACAATACTATCCCCCTGAGCCTACATTCCATGCACCCGAACCGCAGGCTTACAATCCCCATTTGGAAGTTCCGGCAGAGGTTGAGAAGCCGGTTAAGGCCCCTGAACAGGATGAAGTGTTGAGAAAGTTCAAAAGCCTGGAGCAATCCTTCAGGAACTTACACGGGCTGGGCAACCAAGTCAGCGTGGCATACAAAGATCTGTGCCCTTTCCCAGATGTCCAACTCCCGGCAGGGTTCAAGATGCCCAAGTTTGATTTATATGAAGGGCACGGTGATCCCATGGCACATTTGCGGGGATTCTGTAGCAAAATGAGAGGGGCAGGAGGCAAGGATGAGCTTTTGATAGCTTACTTCGGCCAAAGTCTGAGCGGATCTGCACTGGAATGGTATACCAGGCAGGATTTCAGCAGGTGGTACACGTGGGATGATCTGGCACAGGCTTTTGCAGGTCATTTCCAGTACAATCTAGAGATAGTCCCTGACCGTCTCACGTTATTGAGAACTGGGAAGAAACCCGGGGAAAGTTTTCGCGAGTTCGGGTTCCGCTGGAGAGAACAAGCAGCTAGGGTCGATCCTCCCATGAGAGAGGGAGAGATGGTAGACTACTTTTTGCAGACATTGGATCCAACCTACTTTGGTCACTTGGTGACAACGGTTGGAAAATCTTTCAACGAGGTGGTCAAAATAGGGGTCATGATAGAAGAAGGTTTGAGGTCGGACAAGATCTTAAACTATTCGGCACTTAAGGCCACAACCCAGGCTATTCAAAGCGGCACGGGAGGTGCGCTAAGAAGAAAGAAAGAAGAGGTTGCCACGATCGAGGCAGGCAGTTGGTCCAGGGCTGGCAGGCCGCACTACAACCAACCCAGTCCTCACAGGTCAAACTACCCATACAACCCACCACAAAATTTCTATCCACCTCGAGAACCACATTGTTCCGTACACCAAGCCCAGGTATACACTCAGCCTCCGGTTCGCCCACAATGGCGCGCACCGGCTCCCCAGAACATATATGCACCACCACAAAACACTTACCCTCCACCAAGGGCATATAGAAATCCTTCGGGGGCAGGTTTCCGGGGAAATCCAGATGCTAGAAATGATAGGTTGCGGAAACAAAGAACCTTCACCGAACTGGGAGAAACCTACACCGCTGTGTTCCACAAGCTGCGGCAATTAGGTTTGGTTAGTCCCGTCCATACTCGGGAACCAAATCCCCCGCCTCAGAATTTGGATCGTTCAATCAGTTGTGAATACTGTCAGGGATGCTTGGGCACGATACCGAGAAGTGTTGGAAGTTAAGGCATGCCATACAGGATCTTATTGACACCAATAAGATCGAGGTCCAGACACCGGAGGCTCCTAACATCAACCAAAATCCGCTGCCAGCGCACCACGAAGCTCACATGATTGAGTTGGTGTGTGAGGGAGGTGAATTAAGAAAACCCTCGCAAACAGTGATGATGATCCAAGCCGCCCCAAAAGAAGTTTCAACCAGGGGAGGAACAAGTGTACAGTCGCAGGGAGAAGGTGTCAAGCCGGTAGTATTATGGGGGAAGAACCCGTCCGTCATAGCAAGCAAACCCGAGCCAAGCAAGTTTGTAATACCAGGGATCCTGCCCACACCGGCGGTCGTGTTGAAAGGGGTATGTAGAGAACGGGTAACCATAAAGCCGGTGGTCCAACTGCCAATGCTTGACAGCAGGGCTGTCCCCTGGAAATATGAAAAAGCAGTGGTAACGTACCAAGGAAAACAGGTGGAAGAAGTCAGTTGTGAAGCGCAAGGGCTAACTCGATCAGGTCGATGTTTTGCTCCGATGGAGTTAAGGAAAACCAACCCAGTGGCAACCAAGAAGCCAGTGTCAGAAGAAGAGGCTGAAGACTTCCTGAGGAAGATGAAAGTGCAAGACTATTCTGTGGTTGAGCAGCTGAGAAAAACACCTGCCCAGATCTCACTATTGTCATTACTCCTCCATTCCGAGGAACATCGCCGAGCCCTGTTAAAGATATTGAACGAGGCCCATGTACCCAGTGAGATTTCTGTAAACCACCTGGAAGCCATTGCTAGCAAGATTTTCGAGGTGAACAGAGTGACATTCTCAGATGATGACCTGCCGGTGGAAGGTACAGAGCACAACAAGGCTCTATACCTAGCTGTCAAATGTGAAGACTCGGTGGTAACCCGAGTATTGGTGGATAACGGCTCAAGCGCCAATATTTGTCCATTATCCACCCTGGACCAGTTAAAGGTTGACCGTGGAAGAATACGGGAGAATAGCATCTGTGTCCGAGGGTTTGACGGAAACGGAACAGCCACTGTGGGGGATGTTGTACTCGAACTAACCATTGGCCCGGTCCTGTTTACCATGGAATTCCAGGTATTGGACGCCACGGTATCTTACAACTTGCTGTTAGGACGACCCTGGATTCACGCAGCTAAAGCGGTGCCTTCCACCCTACATCAGACAGTGAAGTTCGAGTGGGAAAGACAAGAGGTCGTGTTGCACGGCGAGGATACAACATGCACCATGGGCGGAACCATTGTGCCTTTCATAGAGACCACTGATGACAAGGGTCCCTGGGTCTACCAGATTCTCGATACAGGGTCGGCCAACAAAATTTCTGAAGGAGAAATCATCCCGCACCCTAGGGTGACTGCCGCAACAGTAATGATGGTATCAGAAATGCTGGGTAATGGGTTTGTACCGGGAAAAGGCCTGGGAGTTGAACTTCAAGGGATAGTCCAACCTGTCTCCCTTCCTAAGAATCTGGAAACTTTCGGGTTGGGGTTCAAACCAACCGCAGCAGACAGGAAGCAAGCGCGAAAAATGAAGAAGAGGGTCTGGTTTCTGCCTAAACCAGTGCCACGCCTCTCAAGGTCTTTTGTTAAAGCTAGTGCCAAGGGGTCAGCGATCCCAAAGATTCAAGGACCTTTGATCGGCATAAATGAAGACCTGAATCGGAGTTTTGAGAGACTATTCGCGGATGTCAGTATGGTGGAAGCTGGAGAGGGTTCCAGCAGGGCAGAGATACAATTTGTGGGGCCTGAGGCCAAGACCAACAATTGGACGGTTACTCCTCTTCCTGTCCGAGGGGAGTCTTGGTAGTAGGCTTTGATTAATGTTTTGTTTGTTTGTTTGTTTGATCGGATTATCCAAGGGTGTAATCCCAATTTTACTTTCGTTTTGTAAAAGTGTGAACCCTTTTGTCCTGCAAATTTAATAAAGTTCTTTTCTTTTGTCCCATTTTAATCTCTGGTTTTGTTCTTTTTCTTTCTGAACAGTTCTCTTTTTACTGGTCCTAACGACATGGCATGCACAGCGGATCCTCGACCTAGTCTAATAAATCAATCTGAATCTGACTCAATGATGCAAGAGGTCGTTTGTGATAATGAACCCGAAGGTGACGAAGGGGAGGCCTTCGAAGAAATAAACCGAGAACTGTGCCAATTTGAAGAGAAACCCAAGCCTAACCTAAATGACACTGAGGCTGTGAACCTAGGAGACGCTGATAACATCCAAGAGACCAAAATTAGCATCCACATTGAGCCGAATGTCAAAGCAGAATTGATCAAAACTCTCAGGGAATTCAAAGATGTTTTTGCATGGTCATATGATGATATGCCTGGATTGAGCACCAATTTAGTGGTTCACAAATTGCCCACTGACCCGGCATACCCTCCGGTCAAGCAAAAACTAAGGAAATTTAAAACAGAAATGAGTGTGAAGATCAAAGAAGAAGTGATTAAGCAGTTGCAATCGAAGGTCATTCGGGTCACTCGATATCCCGAGTGGTTGGCCAATGTGGTACCAGTCCCAAAGAAGGATGGAAAAATTAGGGTGTGCGTCGACTACCGCAACCTTAACAAAGCAAGTCCCAAGGACAATTTCCCGTTACCCAACATTCATATCCTGATCGATAATTGCGCTGGGCGCGAGATCGGATCCTTTGTGGATTGCTATGCGGGTTATCATCAGATCCTAATGGACGAAGAGGATGCTGAGAAGACAGCGTTTATTACGCCATGGGGAACCTACTGCTATCGGGTAATGCCGTTCGGTTTAAAGAACGCTGGGGCAACGTACATGCGAGCAATGACTGCTGTGTTTCATGACATGATACACAAAGAAATAGAGGTGTACGTCGATGATGTGATCATCAAATCTTGGCGTCAGGAGGACCATGTGGCAGACCTAAGGAGATTTTTCCAAAGACTCCGGAGGTATGATATCAAGCTTAACCCGGCCAAATGCGCATTCGGGGTTCCATCAGGAAAGTTGCTAGGATTCATCGTCAGTCGACGGGGGATTGAGTTAGACCCATCCAAAATTGAATCCATCCGAGACTTGCCACCGCCAAGGAACAAAACAGAGGTAATGAGTTTGCTGGGTAGACTCAATTACATCAGCAGGTTCATCGCTCAACTCACAGCAACTTGTGAGCCCATATTTCGGCTACTGAGAAAGGATGCTGCAGAAGGTTGGACGACAGAGTGTCAAGAGGCTTTCGACCAAATCAAAGGGTATCTGTCTAATCCACCCGTGTTGGTCCCGCCTAAGCCCGGGAAACCCCTAATCCTTTACCTGACGGTCTTGGAAAATTCATTTGGTTGTGTACTGGGGCAACATGATGACACAGGGAGGAAGGAGCAGGCCATCTACTATCTTAGCAAGAAATTCACAGTGCATGAGGTCAAGTACACTCAACTCGAGAAAACATGTTGCGCCCTAACTTGGGTAGCTCAGAAGTTGAAACACTACCTGTCTTCATATACTACTTATCTCATATCCCGTTTGGACCCATTGAAGTATATCTTTCAGAAACCTATGCCCACGGGGAGGTTGGCAAAATGGCAAATTCTGCTCACAGAGTTTGATATCATCTATGTGACGAGGACGGCCATGAAAGCCCAGGCGCTGGCAGACCATTTGGCAGAGAATCCCGTTGATGAAAAATATGAGCCCTTAAGAACGTATTTTCCTGACGAAGAGGTGATGCATACAAATGAGTTGGAATTACCCGAGGAACCAGGTTGGAAGCTTTTCTTTGATGGAGCGGCAAACGCAAAAGGGGTTGGAATAGGGGCAGTACTCATTTCTGAAACAGGACGGCATTATCCTGTTACGGCCCAACTGCGTTTCTACTGCACTAACAATATGGCCGAATATGAGGCTTGCATTCTGGGTCTGCGCTTGGCTGCTGACATGGATGTCCAAGACGTCTTGGTCTTGGGAGACTCGGACCTCTTGGTACATCAAATTCAGGGTGAATGGGAAACACGAGATCTAAAGCTCATACCATACCGACAATGCTTGCATGATCTGAGCAAGCAATTTCGATCGGTGAAGTTCAAACACATCCCGAGAGTTCACAATGAGGTTGCAGATGCCTTAGCCACCTTAGCATCAATGCTGCACCACCCTGACAAAATGTATGTTGATCCCCTGCATATCCAAATCCGTGATCAGCACGCCTACTGCAATACCATAGAAGAAGAAGCAGATGGCGAACCCTGGTTTCATGATATCAAAGAATACCTCAGGATGGGGATATATCCAGAACATGCCTCTGGAGACCAAAAAAGAGCCCTTCGGCGGTTGTCGAATGGTTTCTTCCTCAGTGGAGGGGTATTGTACAAAAGAACCCCGGATTTGGGATTGTTGAGATGCATAGATGCCGGGCAGGCAACGACGGTTATGGCGGAAGTACATGCCGGAGTTTGTGGGCCACACATGAGCGGATATGTATTGGCGAGAAAGATCCTTCGAACAGGGTGTTATTGGCTCACCATGGAACGCGACTGTATCACTTTTGTGAGGAAATGCCATCAGTGCCAGATACACGAAGATTTGATTCATTCTCCGCCAACAGAGTTACATACGATGTCAGCACCTTGGCCGTTTGTAGCATGGGGCATGGATGTCATTGGGCCCATCGAGCCAGCAGCGTCCAACGGTCATAGATTCATTCTAGTGACCATTGATTACTTCACCAAATGGGTTGAGGCTAAAACCTTCAAATCGGTAACCAAGAAGGCGGTGGTGGACTTTGTTCACTCCCATATCATCTGCAGATTTGGGATCCCAAAAGTGATCATTACGGATAACGGTGCGAATCTTAATAGCAGCCTGATGAGAGAGGTGTGCCAACAATTCAAGATTACACACCGCAATTCCACCCCATATCGTCCCAAGGCGAATGGAGCAGTCGAAGCAGCCAATAAGAATATCAAGAAGATACTACGAAAAATGGTGGAAGGGTCCAGACAATGGCACGAGAAATTACCCTTTGCTTTGTTGGGGTACCGCACTACCGTCCGGACTTCCATAGGAACAACTCCTTATTTGTTGGTATATGGGACTGAGGCCGTGATACCAGCGGAGGTCGAAATTCCATCCCTCCGAATTGTCGCTGAAGCCGGGATTGGTGATGATGAATGGGTCAAAGCTCGATTAGAGCAGTTGAGCCTGATAGATGAGAAAAGATTGGCAGCAGTGTGCCATGGTCAACTGTATCAGAAGAGAATAGCAAGAGTGTATAATAAGAAGGTGCGACCCAGGAAGTTTGAAGTAGGGCAGTTGGTATTAAAGAAGATCCTCCCACATCAGGTCGAGGCAAAAGGCAAATTCGCCCCAAATTGGCAAGGGCCTCATATCGTGACCAGAGTATTGTCCAACGGTGCTTTGTGTTTGACAGATGTCGAAGGTAGATGTGTCGACATGGCTATCAATTCAGATGCAGTCAAGAGATATTATGCGTAATTTCTTTAATTATGGCAATTTTTGGTTTATTTGTTTGTATTTGGCATTTGTTGAATAATGAGATGACGGAGGCAATTCTTTCTTCTATCCAAACACTTTTAACCTTTGTTTCCCCCTTTTGAGCCTGAGAAATTCTTTCATACCCCTCTTTTGGAATCACTAATGGAAAAGACATGGAAAAAGAGAGAAAGAAAAGAGAAAGATAAATGAAAAAAAAAAAAAAAAGAAAAAAAAAAGAAGATGAAATCATAAAGGAATACAAAACCGGTGGGAACTACGTTTGACCTGATTCCTCGAAGAGGATACGTAGGCGCCTCACGGCTCGGTCATAGTATGCATCGTAATAAATATAGGATGCATAATGTACATAGTATGCATCGTAATAAATATAGGATGCATAATGTACATAGTATGCATCATAATAAATATAGGATGCATAATGTACACAGTATGCATCATAATAAGTATAGGATGCATAATGTACATAGTGTGCATAATAGACACAGCGTGCGTAACGCACGTAGCACAACATAAGAGTAAAAAAAAAAAAAAAAAAAAAAAATTCCCCAAGCAAGAAAACTGGGGCAGAAGTTATGTTTTAAGTTCCAACAAAGGTTTGATTCCAAAAGTTGTAGCACATCACCCTTCAAGTTATTTTCATTTTTATAGCCCTTCTTCAATCCCACACCAAAACCAACATCGACATCCAAAAGACCTCCCGATCAATGTTCGAGAAATGCAAAATCTGGCAAATAAGGCCGAGAATAATACACCGATCCCCAGCAAAGAAAAGGATCGTAAGACTGGGAATGAGTTGATAGTCAAAAGAATCCCCGGAAGAGAGGGTCGCACCAACAACACCCCGGATCCTCGAAAGAAATAAAATGAGAGAGTCTTATCGGTGAAAACCTTCACAGGCACCGAGAGGCGATGTAAGATGAGGGATATGAAATGAGAGAGTCTTATTGGTGAAAACCTTCATAGGCACCATAAGGCGCCGGGAGATGAGAGAAAAGAGAGTCTCATTAGTGAAAACCCCTCGAAGGGCACTATGAGGCGACAAGACAAGTCAACAAAAGCTACCACATTTGCAACAGCACGGACAGTCATTTATCATCCCCAGCAAGTCAGACCATCCGGCAAATCGATTGACACAAATAGAATGGGTCGGGAATCTATGGTGCATGTCATGATCACGGGGACCAGTCATGTCCTCCAGATAAGTTCTTTGGATTGTCTCCTCCCACAAAATATTGGTTCAGAAAGCTTTTCTTTTTTCCATGTCGTTATTTCTTTTCCTAAAATGTGTCTCGAAAGGATTTTTCAAAGCTTACTACCAGAAACCAAAGGAGAATTCATCCAATGCAGGATGATACAGACAGTCTTAAAAGGCCGGCCCCAGGCGATGCAGGGATTGTGCTCGGAAATGTTGGAAGAAGTAAGCTCCAAAGGGAGTGGTTTCGGGAGTTAGAAGCAGACTCCCACATCATGTGTTTTAAAAGAAAGCAGAAAAGGGGATAAATTGAAAACCAATCCCCAGCAGGCTAGAGACCCCCAACAGGCAACTTTGCCTGCCAACCAATTATGGGGACAAAGAGCAAGAAAAGGGGAAGAGAGAAAAATTGCTCGCCAGAGAGGCACCCTCTACCACCACGATTAAAACTGATTAAATCCTTTTGTCTGCTGCAGGAAGACAAAGGATTGATGATGGCTGCAAGATGCACCGCCATGGAAGTCACCAAAAACCGGGGCAGAAAATTTTCTGCCGATTGTCGAAAATTTTCTCGGAAGAACGGGGAAACAATTTCAATACTCTTAAGTTCTAGGTCGCCCACCAGTATAATGCGGGAATACTTTTAAAGTTCTAGGTCGCCCACCAGTATAATGCGGGAATACTTTTAAGTTCTAGGTCGCCCACCAGTATAATGCGGGAATACTTTTAAGTTCTAGGTCGCCCACCAGTATAATGCGGGAATACATTTAAGTTCTAGGTCGCCCACCAGTATAATGCGGGAATACTTTTAAGTTCTAGGTCGCCCACCAGTATAATGCGGGAATACTTTTAAGTTCTAGGTCGCCCACCAGTATAATGCGGGAATACATTTAAGTTCTAGGTCGCCCACCAGTATAATGCGGGAATACTTTTAAGTTCTAGGTCGCCCACCAGTATAATGCGGGAATACATTTAAGTTCTAGGTCGCCCACCAGTATAATGCGGGAATACATTTAAGTTCTAGGTCGCCCACCAGTATAATGCGGGAATACTTTTAAGTTCTAGGTCGCCCACCAGTATAATGCGGGAATACATTTAAGTTCTAGGTCGCCCACCAGTATAATGCGGGAATACTTTTAAGTTCTAGGTCGCCCACCAGTATAATGCGGGAATACTTTTAAGTTCTAGGTCGCCCACCAGTATAATGCGGGAATACATTTAAGTTCTAGGTCGCCCACCAGTATAATGCGGGAATACTTTTAAAGTTCTAGGTCGCCCACCAGTATAATGCGGGAATACTTTTAAGTTCTAGGTCGCCCACCAGTATAATGCGGGAATACTTTTAAGTTCTAGGTCGCCCACCAGTATAATGCGGGAATACATTTAAGTTCTAGGTCGCCCACCAGTATAATGCGGGAATACTTTTAAGTTCTAGGTCGCCCACCAGTATAATGCGGGAATACATTTAAGTTCTAGGTCGCCCACCAGTATAATGCGAGAATACTTTTAAGTTCTAGGTCGCCCACCAGTATAATGCGGGAATACTTTTAAGTTCTAGGTCGCCCACCAGTATAATGCGGGAATACATTTAAGTTCTAGGTCGCCCACCAGTATAATGCGGGAATGCATTTAAGTTCTAGGTCGCCCACCAGTATAATGCGGGAATACTTTTAAGTTCTAGGTCGCCCACCAGTATAATGCGGGAATACATTTAAGTTCTAGGTCGCCCACCAGTATAATGCGGGAATACTTTTAAGTTCTAGGTCGCCCACCAGTATAATGCGGGAATACTTTTAAGTTCTAGGTCGCCCACCAGTATAATGCGGGAATACATTTAAGTTCTAGGTCACCCACCAGTATAATGCGGGAATACTTTTAAGTTCTAGGTCGCCCACCAGTATAATGCGGGAATACATTTAAGTTCTAGGTCGCCCACCAGTATAATGCGGGAATACTTTTAAGTTCTAGGTCGCCCACCAGTATAATGCGGGAATACATTTAAGTTCTAGGTCGCCCACCAGTATAATGCGGGAATACTTTTAAGTTCTAGGTCGCCCACCAGTATAATGCGGGAATACTTTTAAGTTCTAGGTCGCCCACCAGTATAATGCGGGAATACATTTAAGTTCTAGGTCGCCCACCAGTATAATGCGGGAATACTTTTAAGTTCTAGGTCGCCCACCAGTATAATGCGGGAATACTTTTAAGTTCTAGGTCGCCCACCAGTATAATGCGGGAATACATTTAAGTTCTAGGTCGCCCACCAGTATAATGCGGGAATACTTTTAAGTTCTAGGTCGCCCACCAGTATAATGCGGGAATACATTTAAGTTCTAGGTCGCCCACCAATATAATGCGGGAATACTTTTAAGTTCTAGGTCGCCCACCAGTATAATGCGGGAATACTTTTAAGTTCTAGGTCGCCCACCAGTATAATGCGGGAATACTTTTAAGTTCTAGGTCGCCCACCAGTATAATGCGGGAATACTTTTAAGTTCTAGGTCGCCCACCAGTATAATGCGGGAATACATTTAAGTTCTAGATTTTGGGATCAGTCACGGAAGGGTACAACAGAGATCCCCAAACGGGAAACAATGGGATCCCCAGCACCAAGAAGCAGACAACTGCAGAGGCAAGCGCGCAGTTCGAAAGGAAAGAGGAACGCGTCTCAAAAGAAGCAGTTTGAGAACGCTGTGGCATGCCCAACGTAACAATTCTGATGAAAATCCATACCACTGAAGAAACCATTGAAAGATTTAAAGAAGAAAGTCGTATCCCCAGCGGGTCAAGCAAAGTGATGAAAACTGGCATTCAAACGTCAGCAAAGGACCAACATCATCTCCCAAAGTCACAAGATAAAGGCATCAGAGGAAAGCGATGGCCGACAAGAAAGCAAGGCAACAAGAACAAGTCGAAGATGGATGAGATTTCAGGATCCTCAGTTTAGCTTAGCTTCTTGTTTTTCCTTTTAGAGCAATGTAACAGGGAGATCGGTTGAGCAGTAGCATCCTACAGCAGCATACAACAGCGCACAACAACAGCAAGCAATGCAGTCACATGGTAGTCCCAGCTACCAAAATGTCCCGAACTACATTGACCTGATTCTTGTTCAGCCCAGGATATGTAGGAAACCTCTGAAGCAAAGGTTCGGTCAAATCTTTTTCAAAAAATGCTTCACACGGAGTATTCGGACGGGCAAAAATCGCTCGCTTTATCTTTGCGCGAAAACCCTTCGTGTCTTCGTGCAAAGAGGGGCAGCTGTAAGCACGTGATTTTTGCTTCACGGACAATTGCTCCAAAAGAAAAACAGTGGCAAAAGGCTTCGCTGTACAATTTTTCGATCTTTCCGTGACATGTGTTGTTAGTCGTTTGTGAGTCTGTCTATTTTTGCATCTAGTCATTATCAAACAAAAATACAAAAAATATATATGGCGTTAAAAGAAATTTCAAAAAATAATAATAAATAAAAAATAAATAAATATATGTGCATCGTCCGGCCTAGGTTGTGATTTAACTTACTTGGTATGATAATTATGTTGAAATGCCATAATGTTATTTGTTTTAATTTCATTTTTTTTATTTATTTAGTTATTTTTTATTTTTATTTTTCTTTAAGTTGGAAAACAAAAGAAAGTTGAAATCAATTTGGGCCCAGAAAAAATAAGACAAAAACAGGCCCAAACCAACGATCTGACCCGGTCCAGACCAGGCCTGCCCAGACACCTCCTGAAACGACACCGTTTCAGGCCAATCCATCTCAGCCGTTCCAATCAATCCAATCCAACGGTCCAGGATCATTTTCAGCAACCCGTGTTCAAACCCGACCCAATAACCAATCCGATCCGACCCCTCACTTAAACCAAACGACCCCGTTTAACTATCAAACGACCCCGTCCCATTTCTCAACATCAGATCTAAGCCGTTGAGATCATCTGATCTAACGGCTCAGATCCGATCAACCTCACCATATATAAACCTTCCCTTACACCCCACGCCCCCTATCCGAACCCCACCCCTCACTCGTCTCCTTCCTCGAACCCTGAAACCCCCAAACCCTAGCAGCCGCCCTAGTCTCCTTCGCCATTAAAGCCGGCGGCACGAACGCCGGTGACCACCCCCTGAACACCCTAAGCCCCCCTCACTCCCCTGAACACGAATCCACTAACCACGAACCTCGAATCATCTCCTATCGTCTCGAATCTAGATTTGAAGATTCGAGACAAAACTCGATCTACACCAAACCTCACCATCTTTGTAGCAGACACTCCCCTAACCTTCCTCGTGACCAAACCAAGCTTGGTTTGGTCCGAATCTACCCACAACTCCTAAAAAACCAGATCTGAAAATCCAAAACCTAGAACACGGATAGCCTTGGAATCCAGCCGGCCTTAACAAGGGTTTGAGGTTTAATGGATCTTAACCAAGGTGTTCTCATGTGAGAACACCCTGGTTAAAATTTGTTCGGCCTCAAATGGTCAAAATTGAGTCAGATTTGGGTCAGTTTGGTTTAAACATTTTTCGGTAAGTTTTCCTTTCCCTTTGTTTAGTTCTAATTAAGTTGTCAGCATGTTTCGTGGTGTTTGTTTGTTCTTTGGTTATTTTTCTGATTTCTTCCATCTCTGTCAAAGACCTTTTATTTGGTCGATTGTTTTCTGTGTGGATTTGAATGTATCCTATGATAAGCATGTACGATTAGGATAGTCGTCGCATGAATAACTTATATATAGGTTCCCAATGATTGACCAAAGTGTCAGAAGCCCTTTAGGTCCCTGAATGTGCTTGTTTATATGAGCGACTGATTGTTACCTGTTATAATTAATATAGTCGACTTGATAAATGTCGTCGATTAACTTCCAACGACTGAATGTTCAAAATATTCTAATATGTACAGCCTCACTTGACTGAATGAACCTGTATTGTGATTTGAATGTTGGGCATTATCTATGAATGTTAGTTTGTAACTGCATTGTAAGCAATTAAAAGAACCAGGCTAGGGCAGTTTTGAAATGGAACTTTCAGAAGTTCAAAAAAGTCCTGAGGCTGCAATAGGCAGGGGCAGTAATAATCAAGGTTAACAGGGGTAATCTGGGGTGTTAAGAAGAACAGAAGTAATTAGTTTAAGTGAGCTGACAAGTAGGGTACTAACTTAGGATTAAACTAATACCAATGGGGAACAAGACACAAGGGTATGGGGGCTCAAAATGAATAAACAAATGAGCCCATAATTCTGGATTAAACAAAAACCAGGCGTGGGGAATAAAGGGAGCTGACACCAAGCATGCTTAGGATGGGCTTAAAGGGTATGGGCATTCTGCCAATTGGCAGGAGGGCAGCTTAGCTGTACTGGTGCATTTGGCCTATAAATAGGCCATTTGATAACTAAAACAGGGGCTGAAGTTTAGGGGTCTTAGGCTGGACTTTTAGCTTTCAGGGAGGAGAAAACAAAAGGCTGGAAAATTTTTAGTCTAAAGAGAGGTCTAGTGAGTTCAAAGAAAACTGAAAAACATAAGTTAGTTTCCAATAAACATCGTAACCAAACACTGCTTGAAAGTTGTATAAGAGTGCATATTGGTCAAGCTGTCTTGGCCAAGTTCTGTTACTTGCATTGACTGAGTTGTTTGTGGTTGTTGAACTGGTGGTTTTACTGCATTGAACCCCCAGTTATTGCTGCTATTTCCTTACTCTTTCCTGGGATTGCTGGTTTGGTACTCGACTATCTGCTAGTTCTTTTGTTCTGGGAAATATTGTTGGTCGTCTGAGGGTTGTGGAAAACATTTGGTTTGGTTTGTTGCTGTGCTGTTGCTGTGTATCTGCTGTTGCTGTGTTTACTTCATACTGCCCAGCTGATCACTCCTTTCTTCTTTGTCCTCTATACCAGGTACACAATTACACTACCAATGTAATTCGAAAGTTTGAGCAATGAATGTAAAAGAGAAGATCTGCAGATGTTGTTTATATAAATGTACTGTTGTGTTGAGTGTCATGTAGTGTCTAATAGCTCACATTTTGGGATACTGAAGGTAGCTTACAAGTCTAGTTGATGTCAATGTAGGGGATCAAATGATAGCTGTATATGTATGCTGTTAGATAAATGTGTTCTCAATGAATTAGGTTGCATCTCAGATTTAGTTTACTTTGCAGTATATGTTGTAACGTATGCCAAGCATGAAAACTGTACATCACGGGTTGAGCTCTTCCTTTTCTGATTAATGGTCTCACATAACTAGTAAATCACCTGTAAAGACAAAGAACATAAAACTTGCAATATCAAACCCATTAAGGTCGAATTCGGGTCGAAACAGGCCAAGCAGGCCTGCTTCGAGCAAGCAGTGGCCCAGGTTTGGCCCATCACACATGGGTTGGATTTGGGCCCGTGATTATTTATTCAACTGACTGTGCACACAGCTTCGGTCCTGATTTTTTAAAGCATTTCCGAATTCCGTTACAAACAACTTGCAAGCATGTAATTAATTAGGACTATCTACCGTTTTCAATTGATAGAGACAAACACGACAAGAAACGTAGTCGCTATAGGTTATCCTTTTAAAATAAGAACGAGATGAGCCTCGATGAAAATAAACAAAACGCGCAGATGCGGGGCCCTTGATAAATGTATATTATTGAAGAATTTAGTTTCCAGGACGGGTTGTTTAGCAAATCTCACAACCCTCCTAAAATAACAATACGTTAGACTCTTTAGGACGCGCCTTAATAAATTTTACCTTCTTAAACTCGGGTGCACATTTATGTGACCCAAATCCAATTCTCAACGGAGTCGAAATGTGTTTCTAATCACGGGTACATTGATTGTGACGTGGTTCGAGATGCGTGTCCATGACGTTGCAAATTCATTTTAAAAAATAAGAATGAGATGAGCCTCGCCAAATAAAATACAAATTGTGGGGCCCTCAGTAAATATTTGCTTTAAAAATTATTTGGACTTCGGGATGGACCGTTTAGTAAAATTCCACGGTCTTACCCAAAAATAAATACGCTAGTCGCTTTAGGCTCGCCTTTAATAATTTAATTTCCTTAAACTCGGGTGCACATTGATGTGACCCAAATCCAAATCTCAACAGAGTCAAAGTGTGTCGACGACCACGGGTACATTGATTGTAACGCGGTTCGAGATACATTTTCACAACGTTGCAATTCTTAAAAATAACTGTAAATGATAAAAGCGGTTGAAAGATAAAATTTGCACATAAGTTCATATTGTATTTAAAATCAGATAAATAAGCCAAATATAACAGTTGAGCGACCGTGCTAGAACCACGGAACTCGGGAATGCCTAACACCTTCTCCCGGGTTAACAGAATTCCTTATCCGGATTTCTGGTACGCAGACTGTAATATGGAGTCATTCATTTCCTCGATTCGGGATTAAAATTGGTGACTTGGGACACCCAAAACCTCCCAAGTGGCGACTCTGAAATAATTAAACCAATCCCGTTTCGATTGTCCTTTAATTGGAAAAAACTCCCCCCCTGCGCCCCTCGGGTGCGTAAAAAGGAGGTGTGACAATCATTACCACACCTAATTGGAGCTTGCCCTTTGAGCTCATGAGTGATGTGAATGATATTGTGGTTGGGGCGGTTTTGGGTCAAAGAGCGAACAAAATGTTTCATCCGGTGTACTATGCGAGCAAGACAATGAATGATGCTCGAGTGAACTACACGGTTTCGAGAAAGAACTTTTGGCTATTGTTTTCACAATGGAAAAATTCCGGCTGTATCTTATGGGTGCTAAGGTTATTGTTCATACTGACCATGCCACACTCCAGTACTTGATGACGAAGAAGGATTCCAAATCTAGACTGATGCGATGGGTCTTGTTACTTCAAGAGTTTGATTTGGAGATTGTGGACCGGAAGGGTAGTGAGAACCAAGTGGCAGACCACTTGTCCCGCTTGGAGGAGGAGGGGAGGTCTCATGACGGCGTAGAGATTAATGATTCATTTCCTAACAAACAACTCCTTTCGGTGTCGATGAATGATATGCCATGGTTTGCCGATGTTGCTAATTTCCTTGTGACTGGTATAATCCCGTGTGAGCTCTCTTCTAACCAAAGGAAGAAGCTCAAGCGGGATAGTTTGGATTTCTATTGGAATGAGCCATACTTGTTCAAGATTTGCACGGATGGTGTGATCCGAAGGTGTGTCCCGGAGACAGAGCAATTGAGTATCTTGGAGGCTTGTCATTCCTCTCCCTGTGGTGGCCATCATGGCAGGGCGAGGACGGCCTCCAAAGTTCTTAGTTGTGGGTTTTATTGTCCAACTTTGTACAAAGATGCAAGTGAACTTGTGAATAGATATGATGAATGTCAAAGAGTGGGTGGAATTTCAAAGAAAGATGAGATGCCTATCAATACCATCCTTGAGTTTGATATTTTTGATGTATGGGGCATTGACTTTATGGGCCTGTTTGTTAGCTCATATGGGAACACATACATTCTTGTGGCGATGGACTATGTTTCAAAGTGGGTCGAAGCCGTGACTTTAACCAACAATGAGGCCTGAAGTGTTGTTGCATTTCTCAAGAAGAGCATCTTTACAAGGTTTGGTATTCCTCGTGCAATCATAAGTGATGGGGGGTCTCATTTTTGCAATAGAGCTTTTGACACTTTGCTTTCAAAGTATGGTGTCAATTACAAAGTTTCTACTCCCTATCATCCTCAAGCAAGTGGTCAAGTTGAAGTCTCCAACAAGGAAATCAAAAGTATATTGTCAAAGATGGTCAATGCAAATAAGACTGATTGGTCAAAGAAGTTGGATGACGCTCTATGGGCTTATATGACTACTTACAAGACTTCGATTGGTATGTCTCCGTATCGGTTGGTGTTTAGAAAAGCTTTCCATCTACCGGTCGTGTTAGAGCACAAGGCCATGTGGGATTTGAGGAAGCTAAATCTTGAATGGGATGTTGCAACTAATCTTCGTGTGGAGCAGCTTACTGAACTTGATGAATTTCGATTCCATGCCTACTTCAGTTTGTACTTGTACAAGGACAAGATGAAGTACCTTCATGATAAATATGCTCGCAACAAGGAGTTCAAAGTTGGTGATTTGATTCTCTTGTTCAACTCTAGGTTACGTCTGTTTCCGGGAAAGCTTAAATCAAAAATGGAGTGGACCTTTTGAAGCAGTGTGTGTGACCCCGTTTGGTGCTCTTGATTTAAAGAACAAAAATGGGGAAGTTTTAAGAGTGAATGGGCATAGGGTCAAGTACTACTTGGGGAAAATTGATGACAGCCACGTAGTGGCACTTCTTTATCTCAAATGATTTGATGGTAGCCTGCGTCGTGCCGCGACGTTAAATCAGGCGCTTCTTGGGAGGAAACCCATGTGTTTTTCTTCTTGTTTTTCTTTGATTTTCATGGTAGTATAGGATTTATTTTTGGACTGACTGGTTGTAAGATGCTATAGGATTGTGTTGATACAGTGCATGACATAGTGGAAAAAGTGTCAGGTCTCTGATGTTTTCAATGCGGACGCACTACATTTAGTGCGGACCGCACTGATGAAGGATGAAATGTCCAACTCTCTGAAGTTTGACACCACGACCGCATTACATTTTGTGCGGTTCGCGGTGGACCACTGCGGCTGCATGACATTTTGTGCGGACCGCAGTGAGTTCCTTTCTCAAACTTGAAGCATGCTATGTAGTGCGGACCGCAGTCCATTTTGTGCAGTGCGCACTGGGTTGGTAAGCTGGGCCCTAGGTCCTTTTCTATAAATAGGGCCTGAGGCCCTCCTTTTATACTTTTCGATATTTGAACTCTCAGAACTCTTAAAGCACTGTTCGTCACCCCTATTGCTCATAATTAATTGCTTGGATTCATTAATTTTCATTTCATCTCACAACTGGTAACTTATCTTCTTTTTAATTGCTTTAATATTCTCCTCTACTTTTTGTTTTTCTTGTCTCTTATTCTAGTATTCCCGTATTTTCTTCAATTGGTTAGGTTAGGGTAATTAATTCTTCGATTAAAGTAGAATTAGGTGGTTAAAAATAATGGGCAATCACTTAGGAACCTTACTGAGGTGAAATATTGGACTTCAAAGCAAATGATTTTAAACCCTAAGTTAGTGCCGCAACTGGGCACTCAATGCGGACCGCAGTGGTTTTTGTGCGGTCAGCAATAACATTTTGTGCGGACCACATTGCTGAAAGTCCTAAAGCCTGATTTTTGACCACCGCGGCCGCATTGCATTTTGTGCGGTCCGCGGTGCCTCAATGCGGACCGCATTGCCTTTTTGTGCGGTTCGCATAACAATTTTTCAGAGAGTGGCTAGTCTGAATCCCACCTCTGTGTGGACCGCATTGACATTTTGTGCGGACCGCATTGGCCTCTGTGCGGCCGCACTCCATTTTGTATGGTCAGCACTGTGTGATTTCTGCAACTGTCTGCAACCTTTATTCTTTTGCAACTGTGAACTTAATTGAATCTACTGATACTAACAAAGCATACCTGAACCTGTTTGTAGACAATGGTGAAACAAAGAGGCAAGGGCTCTAAACAGCCAGGTAGAGGAGAATCCTCCCGGGGAGGGAAACAGAAAATGGTAAGATTGACTCTTCAAGCTCGGCAAAACATTAAAAACATGAGGAAGATGATTAAAGCTGCTGATAGGGCCATTGACATGTCTGGGAGTAAGCACGAGCCCTCCCGAGAGATATCTTCAGACTCAATCCCAGAGTACATCCCTGACTGGCCGGAGAGAAACAGACTAAGAGACATTCCTCCCACTCTCCCCACTGCCCAAGAGCTAGTAAATGTATCTTCTGGGTCGTCTGAGGGCTCAGCTGAAGGCGGTGGGTATGAATACTCCACCTCTCCCACAACTTTATTATCCGGAGATGGTGCAATAGGAGAAGAGGTAGTAGGAGAAGGGGGTGAGCTCTAGGTTGGCGGGGTAGAACGAACTAGAAACCTGGAGGTGTGGCAAGACCGGTTTGTGAGCGAGGTAGCTTATCACAAATTTAGAGAATGGTGGGCGGTGAGGAAGTTGATCCTGGAGAGGAGCTTTGTTGATAGAGACTTATTACCTCACAATCCCAATGTGAGGAGGCAGTTTAGAGAGAGAGTTGGCTGGGAGTATTTCTTGAACAACTATGAGGATGCAAACAAACACCTGGTCAAGGAATTCTATACCAATGTTTCCCACATCAAAAGGGGACAAAAGTGACCAAGGTGCGAAATCTAAAGGTGCTTTTTGACGGGAAAACAATAAATGATTACCTCGGCTTTGATGAGGAGGATGAGGAACTGTATATGGAAAATATGGAATTGGGCGAGGATGTCCGTCCCTGGTTGGCACAGTATGTGGCAATCCCAGGTACCACCCCCGATTGGCTAAATGTGGGAGTGAAAATTTTGAGAAGAAGTCTGAATTTCGAAGCCAAGGGGTGGGAAACATTTGGGTATAGCAGACTGGACCCCACTACTCATGACAACTCCCTCCCTCTTCATCGGGCAGTTTTGGTGGCATCGATCATGGCGGGGTACCCGATTAATGTTGGGAAGGTAATGTCTCTGGTAATTACGTAGGTAATTAGTGAGGGTGATAGAAACTACCCCTTCCCCTGCTTCTTGAACATGTACTTCAGGGACCTCAAAGTTGAAAAGAGGCCATTTGATATAAAGGTAAAAGCGAAGGCCCCGTTCTCATGGTATAGTATGCAGGGTGATGGCAACCCAAAGAGCAAGAACTTCAAGGGAACAACTACTTCTCCAACTGGCCAGTCTGAAGATCCAGTTGTGGTAGTGGCTCCTACTCAACATGCCTCCACTTTCGTAGACATTCCTCCTGGTCCATCCACTTCAGCAGATCCCGAGATACCCTATTTCCGAGCCTACCCAGTGACTGCACACCGACTGAGCCAGGCTCTTCTCAGCATCAACAACTGGATGCAGACAGCTTCATCCAAGTTGTCTATCCTCACTACTACAGTCGAAAGCTCAGTCAGCACCTTTGTCTCTGCAGGTCTCGCAGTCTATCGAGGATGCCCTCAAGGAGATTTTGGCCAACTAAATGAAAATCCTTGACACCCAGAAAGTGCTTATAGATGCTGTTGATTCACACAGCAAGGCTCTCAAGGAGCTTGCTAAGGAGAACAAGAAGTTTAGGAAGACGCGGGCTTTCGAGGAGTCCGTAAAGGTGCTGAGGGTTGATGTTGACAGGATGAAGGCAGATCATCTGCCTTTGGACTTATTGCTACAAGATCCAGTACCAGCAGCTCATCCCCGGCCTGATCAGTCCCAGAGGCCTTTCAAGAGGAAGAGGACGATTCCCCGAGAAGACGATGCAGTCATCCAGTTGGCAGACCCACCGGAGACCTCCTCCAATCAGCCACAGGATGTACCTCAAGAGCCTGTCCAGGTGCAGGCCCAGGTCCTAGCAGTATAGCAGTAGGCCATAGGGAACCAGTCTAAGGTTCCCGAGCATATTGAGAACCCAGGGACCACTCAGGAGCCCATACAGACAGACGGGCCATAGGGAGTCTCTATATCCTTTTCCCCTTTTTCTTTTTGGTGCTTATTTGGCTTAGTTGGCATTGGGACAATGCCAGCTTTCATTTGAGGGGGTAGGCCCTACTTTTATGGATTTGGATTACTGTAACATCTTTTATTTGTATATAATTTTAACATTTCGTTACATTTTGTGTACTTTTATTTTACTTTGGGTCTGTATATAAAGTTATGTTACATTGTGCATATTCATCCCATCTATTATATATTCGACAAATCTCCTCTTGTATATATTCATTTTACTTTTCGCAATTTTTCGTTCTTAGCTTCTTATTTATGTTCATAGCATCTTGTTTTGAAAGTTTGCAATAAGCCTTTGGTTTTCTTAATGCCACGGTTCTTTCCAAAGATAGAGTTTGTGTGAACCAGGTGGCTCTTCCCAATGATGGATGGCGTGACAACCTTCTTAAGGGTTTGAGTCTATTTTTCTTTTTGTTTTTAGTAGTTAGTGGTTAAGGGTGCCTCAAGCAAAGCTTCACTTGGGCCTACCACATTTGCCTTTGATCTTATGGTCAAAAATAAATTGTTGTGTTTAGGATGGTGAAAGTCGTGACTTTTGGACTCTTGTGTTGACCGATAATCATCAAGTGGTTTTTCGGGACCATTGTGTGCTCAAATCTTATCTAAGGTCGTTGTGGGCAACCGACTCTGTGTCTTTAGCAGTCTCTAGTTTGTATGGTGAGAAATTGCATTGCAAGTCCAAGTCCCGAGCCATTGGTCTAGAACTTGCCCTAAATGTTTGTTGAGGCGAAATCCTAAGTGAATTTTGATTTGAGACATGATTATAGGCTCTCCTTGGTCCAAATGATAGCTTGAACACTTCCATAACCTACCAATGATAAGATCTCTAGTCAACCCTTTTGAGCCTTAGACCTTTTTCCTTCAAAGAACCATGATACAAG
Organism: Nicotiana tabacum; assembly: GCF_000715075.1. Lineage (NCBI taxonomy): Eukaryota > Viridiplantae > Streptophyta > Magnoliopsida > Solanales > Solanaceae > Nicotiana > Nicotiana tabacum. Next base: position 117,475,954 of record NC_134087.1, read on the forward strand.
CCTTACCCGTTCTAAAAAATACCCTTTCTTGGCACCTGATCTTTCCTTTAGCACATGGCAAAAGTATAAGTTCGGGGGGAGAGACGAGGATGACAACAAAGTGGTAAAAAGGTATAAAATGAAGAAAAGGAAAGGCAATGAAAAAGAAAGAAGCAAAAAAAATGCTCAAGGTAGAATTGAATAAAAAGGAATTCAAGAATAGCAAAGAATGAAAGGTGTGGAAAGTTGATAAAGGAGAAAAGATTTGAAATGTATAAGAAAGAGTGACAGTGTGTCTCTCTAACCCCTTAGAAAGAAGTGAAACGACTCAAAGAGTCAAGGGAATGTGTGCCAAATGAAACAAAAAGAAGTGCTTAAGGGAAGATGGAACCTACTTAGACCAAATATTTCCTACCCTGAACCAAAAGCCTTCACCATGTCTCCATAAAAGCCCTATATGATCTTGAGTTGAACGTAGCTTACATTAGTGGTGACTCACATAAGGGGCAAGCATATGGTACTTAGAGCCGGACTTGTGACTTTTTCTTGAGAGAGATGAGTGAACTTCCATTGACCTCATTCTGAGTGCCACTATTCTAAAGGTGAGGTTTGCTTAGGGAGAGTTGAGGATGTGTGATTTTGGGTTCCATAATGGCCAAATTAATAGAAAGAGTTCTTTGATGTATTGAGTCAACTCTTGATGCTCTTGTGTCACACTTAATCCATGGTTTTTCAAAGAGTAAATGTTGTTAATGATTCATTTGTATTGAGGACAATTGTTAGTTCCAATTGATGCTAGATGAGGTTACTTTAGGACAGCTGAATTTTCTTGGATTTTCCCTTGAAGGGTGAGTCTTATTTTATTTGCTTGAGGACAAGCAAAAGCTTAAGTTTGGGGGAGTTGATAACTAGGGACTTTGATACATTTTATACTCTTTCTTGCTTAAGTTTTGATTATAAATGTGTACAAAATAGTCCCAAAGGCTCATAAGTTGTGCTTGATTGCAGGTTTGATCAACAAGGTGACAAGATGTCAAAGATCAGCTCAAAAGGAGTGAAACTTGCACAAGTATCAAGACAAGACAAAGCTCAGACAAAACAAGGCCAGTGCGGCTGCACACCATTCTGTGCGGTCCGCACAAGTGAGGTTCAGAGAGTATGATATTCAGGCAAAAAGTGCAATGCGGCCGCAGTAGGTTTTGTGCGCTCCACACTGGGATCAATGTGGCCACACTTTATTTAGTGCGGTCCGCAGTAAGAAGGATCAGAGAGTTGCCAGTTCCGAGTTTCAAGCCAAATGCAGTCTGTGCTCCATTTCATGTGGACCGCACTAGAAGCCTCTGCGGTCGCACTTCATTCTGTGCGGTCCGCATTGCCTGCGTTTAGAGAGATGGATTTTTATGTCAAGAGCCTTAGTGCGGCCGCACGTGATTTTGTGCGATCCGCACTAGCCCAGCAAGGGTATTTTTGTCCAGATTTTTTAGCTTAGTATAAATAGCTTTTTTCCCATTTTTAGGTCATCAGATAGTTTTCTCTTCAGAGCTACGCTTGTGACTTCATAGTTTTAGCTGTTTTGAGTAATTTTAGCTGCATTTCAACATTGAATCTTCTTGTTTCATTTAGTAATTAATTAATATGAGTTTTTATTCATCTATTTATTTGTTTTCTCCTCTAATATGAGTAGCTAAACCCATAAGCTAGGGTTGTGGCTCAACCCTAGTATGGGTAATTGATGGGTCTTGTGTTCTCAGGCTAGATTGATTATGGGTGTTTGATATTTGGGCTAATTTCATGTTTAATTGTTGAATTGGTGGTTGCAAACACTAGTTTGTGTTTAGTTGACTTTGGCTCTTCTTGAGAAAGAGAGCCTAAGTCTCTGAAATTGGTCCAACAAGGAATTAGGGCGTACTTAAGAGATTAATAACCCCAATTAAAGGGTTAAACCTCGAGAGAGTAATACCCGACTTGAACCTTGATTGCTTGTGCGAATTTGTATACCCAATTGGTCTTGAGAAAGTCAATTCGGGCAAAATCACTCGAACCACCGAGAGGTGTAGAGTGGGTAAAATCGTGCAAGGGTTATATCATACTCCCCAAATATGTCGATCATGCCTTAGACTCAAGTACCCGTCAATTGACCACCTAGGCGAAAGTCACTACCCTAGTTCCTTTTTAACCATTTGAACAACCTGTAATATTTCACTCTTAGCATATTCTAGTGTAATTTAACATTGTAGTTTGATAAAAGTAGAAGTAAAACGAAAATCCAAAAATGGTTAGAAGTGTAATTTGGAACACATACACAACTCCATCTTAGATAGACACTCGACTCCAACCTCTAGCTCCCTGTGAAAATCGATCCCGACCTTAATCGGGTAAAGCTACATCGACCCTCTCTCGCTACTCAATAGTAGTGCAGGGTAGACTTCGATCACCTCCCTAGGGTGAGAAGTGCTAGCTTGTTCAACTCTAATCTATGTATTATCTTGTGTTTTCGGATCATTTAAAGCACCAAATGTGCTCACTGTTGAGATTACTTGAATTCTAAGGTCCATCCCCTTTCACTATGACACTACTTTGTTCATTCACATTCCTATTTCTCTTCCCTCCGAATTGTTGCCATGCATATTGTTGTTGTATACCACAAACAACCCTAATATTTCCTTCTTGTTGTTTCTCTACTTCTTTTGGAGGAGCTACTATTTTTTTATGTTCCTCCTTATCTTGCTTTGGTTTCTTTGCCTCCCCCTTTTGTTGTTTTCTACATTCTTTTAACTAATATCCAAAGTTTTTGCATTTTGGACATAGTGTTGGTTTTCATTCATAGCGTATCTCTTGTTCCACTACTTTCCCATGTTCATTTTTAAACATTATCGTTGAAAGTTACTTCTGATTCAAAGAAATTTCTACCAACACTCTTGCAAAGGATAGCCTCTCCTTTTGTGTTGTTTCTCTATCAACTCTAAGTGATTTCCCTACTAATCCAGCTATCTTAGTCAATGCTCCTTTCCCCTATTTTTTTGATATCCAATCCTGTTAATCGGATCTACACTGGAATTTTATCCACCATCTCCTTTTTCATGTCTATCTCTGGCTTCCAAGGCTTGACTATCACAGGTTTTTTATCAAATATTTGAACTCCTTCTTCACAACTTTAAGTTTGAACTCAACACTGTGAAATCTAACTAGAAAGACTCCTCGATTTACCTGCGCTATCTTATCGATACCCAATTGTCCTCACATTCTCTTGAAGTATCCTTCCATCACTATTTGAGGCAAGTTCGATCCCAATATGTAACATATTACTGCTGAATTCTAGAATTCTATTTTTTCTTTTATATCTTCCATTTTTATTTTAACTTTATTGCTACTCTGTTCCTCATTACTCAGGTCAAAGCCCTCTGAATTTGGTATGATCCCCACTACTCTGCTCCATGAACTAGTTCTAGGGTTCGTATTTTGTGTCACCCCTCTTGTTCTGTTCTCTACTTCTTCCTCTTTTGCCATATCTGCCCACGGTGCTGTCGATTGAATTTGTGAGCTACTCCCTTGCTTATTATTCACCATTGAGGTTTGAATCAGAGTTGACGAAGCTGATGCCTCGTTCAGCCCTAGTGGAACAATTCCTTGGTTCAACCCTCACATTTCTGGTCTTTTTTGCATCAATTGATTGGGGTACTCCTCTTTTCCCCAATTGATCCATTGAAACACTCCGATTTTGTGGCCCTCGCCCTCCGGTCTTGGATTTCCTTGCCATTTCAGCATAAACTGAAAGGAGTTAATAATCAACGTTTTACCATTATTGTTTGAATTATTTTTCTTAAATATTTTAACAATGAAAGATTATTATTTTACAGAACACTTATATACAACTTGTACATAATTATGTTAGTTGTGAATAATTTTTATGTCCTAAGTACACCCGACATGCGAAATACATACAATCTATTAATATTTTCTTCTTCGCGTTTCAATCCAAAACCAACTCGAATCTTCACCAAATTTTCTCAAAATTGAAATATAAACTCTAAAATAAATTTTCAATGATTTGCAATAACATCAAATCCAAACAAAATAATAATTTCGCAAATTTGATTTTCGGATTCAATCTCCGAAACTTTTTAATAGTTGTCAATAAAGATATTGACATCTTCATGCAGAGATTTATCAGAGAAGTTAAAAAAATCCGGATTCAGGGATTGCTGATGATGATGTTACCCAGAACACATTCAAGACCAGCTACAAATCCTTTTGATTCTTGATGGTCGTTTACAATTTGTTTCCGAACAATGAATTAACTTTGATATTGCACAATTTGGTTTGGAAATCTATTTTGCTATTAAAAATCATAAAGAAATTTTAGCACCACGGAAGGTATGTTTCCCGTTTTCAATTTTATGATGAATATGTTTTAGGGAAATTACAAGTTATGTCAGCTTATAAGTAAGTTAATACAAAAATTAGTCAATACATAAGATATTACTATTATTAGCCAATTAGTTATTTATAGTAAAAAAATATATTAAAATTTTTCTCTGTTTTGAGTAGGTGTTGTTGTAATAGATTGGAACATCTTAAGGAGTTTAAATCTCAGTTTTTGAATGATTTCGTAGAGTTTTGAGGTGGTTTGAATTGATAATTTGAAATAGAAGATGAACATGAAAAAAGTTACTAGGAGTATATTTATTGCGCTATGTATCATTTGTGTATCGCATGTGTATTATATTTGTGTCAAATGTATATCATATGTATACTTGTGTGTGAGATACATACGTGATACATGTGTCTTGGAAGAATTTCTTAAACTCGATTTTGACTGCGAATTTTGATGCCAAATCAGTCCAAATCACCTTAATCGTCCTCAAATTTGTATATTGACTCATCTACATATTTTTAATATTAATTTCGACCATACCCATTGAAAAAGGTCCCATTTTGCTTAGATTTTTTGAATCTTGTATAAGTTTTTTTTTTTATATTTCATCACCTTGTTTGCCACCTTCTCCATGAAATTTCACTTTCGTCTTGCATATAATATTGTTAATCACACTTAAAAATATAGAAGGAGATCTTTGTGTGTTTCTAGGAGAAAAAGAATCCTTATTTATTTAGGTTTTCAATTTTGTATGTGTTTGACTAGTTTTGGTAAGTCTATGATTAATAGTTAGAGGTTGGTAAGATAGGACTTATTTGGGACATGCATTTCCGTAAAATCTTTTTACCAGTTTGTTGCTCTGCTACAATTACTTTATATATAATTGGTTGTATCTCAAATTATAAATAAGTTAAAACCTCTCTAGTATGAGTAAATAAGTTTTTAATATAGTATAGTTAGGTAAACATTTCTCAAAATATTGAATACTAAATTTGGGACAAAATATTCAAATATAACTTTAGACTTGAAATTAACAATATTCTACCTACAGTTTCCCATTCCGTCTTCCCTTGGATGCATTTATAATTTATTTTCTTGTATACCACAGAACTTGCTAGTTGCTGTTACTCAAACATATCAATATTTATGTAAAAAAAATTTGCTAACCATTTGTTATAAATAAATACATTTTAGTATCGGAGAAATAAAATACATTTAGTACATAAGTTCATACCATATAATTTTTATAGTTGAACATGATTTATAATTCATTATTTTTAAGTCCAAATTTTTTATTAAACTAAAAATGTATTATCTCATTAATAGATGGAAGGAGTAATATTTTACTTTTTCTCTTTCGATCTTGTTTATACAAATATTTTTAGGCAAAGTAGGAAGTACATTTTCTAGATGCATAATACCTGGACGTACCCATTGACTACTTATCAGTTCTTGTGGTATTTTAATACTTTGAAATATAATTAAATTCTTCCTTAGGCTGATTGATCTTGTGAATCCAAATTAAAGTTAAAAAAATTTAAACATAGTATTAGGAACTTGAACGAGATATTACTAGGGTCACAAAATCTAGTAGGAGATGAAAAAAAAACATCTAGTTGGAATATTTAATAATAAATACCACAAAAGGTATTTTTATACAAACTTGTTTCCGAAATTTTATCATTAAAACAAGTTTTATTACAAAAGATGCAAAATAAGGTAGGTGAACGGGAAAGTCTCTCAAATTATCCAATTTTAATGGGGCTTTTGCATTTATACCTGATTTTGGGGCCACATGTCTAAATAGATAGTATCTTTGAAGTTGGTCTAAAATATGAGATTTTTTCATATCTATACACTATTTGAAACTTTATTACCTTTAATGTCCATGTTTAGCTAATTACCTGACATAAACAAGTTTTATTTATAAAATATACACAATCCACCTTAAAAGGCTCCCAATCCATTATTTATAGCTTCAATCAAGTAATTAGGTTACGCCCTTTCCTTCTTTCTCTCTCCCTTTCCTATAATACAACTTACTAATATATTTAATGTTGAATTTTTCCTTACAACCCGCTATAGTCTTCTGCATTACAACGTTAAGCGAATTAAACAAGTTCTTGCACACTATCATTTTTTCTTCACTTTCTGTTCTCTTTCCCTTATTATTCCCTTCCCTTCCCCACAATTAAGAGTGGAGATGAATGTTGCATATTTAGGGGCGAAAGGGTTCTCAAACAGTATGGATGATTAATTTTCTATTGACTTATTTGCTTACCTCATTGAATTAGAGAAATAACTTAGGTCATACGAAAGGATAAATATGTCGAATGAGATGATCCAATAACAAAAACCAAACTTATAGAATATGACCTATGAATTGATAGTTAAAAAATACTTGTCAGTATTCACAACACGCTTTGAACTTCTGATATCTTATTGCACTGTTATGAGTGTAGCAAGGTGATCACCGAGGCGTTACTGTAGAGGAAGGATCGTCATCTCAGCTCTATCATACTCACCAGAATCCAGAAATTGAGGTAGTTTTAGCTCATATACTTGTGCTTGATCATAGAGCATTATGTTCTGAAAATGCAATTTACTATCTTTGCCTTTATAATTTTTCAGCACAGCGATGATAAGGATTTCTGGGATTCACTTCTTTCTGCAGCAATTCCAGCCCAACCATCAACCATTATGTAGATAATGAAGAAAGTAGCCTTCAACGGAATAGCTACACCAACTGTTTTAGAAATTCTGAACAAAAAGGAACAGGTTAAACAAGCTGTTTGTATGATCAAGACGGAAAATACATAACAACTAAACCAAGGGATCCTTTCATATCAAATACAGAGAAGTTATGTAATACTAAAGAATATCCTGTAAACACATTCAGAATCCTTTCACAATAATCTAAAGTGTCGCTTAAATAATCCAAAATCTTGAAGGCTTGGATGACATGAAATCGGATGGAAATAGGTTAATCAAAGGTTAATGGTGCAAGAATCCTCAGGCATTTGGACAATATTTGGTTGAAGTTAATGGAAAAAATAAAAGTATACGACGCATTACTTTTAGCCATTACAGAGCATTTATCAATTGATATACAATTATAACTTTCATACATTATTTCTATCCAGTTATATACAACTACAATATCATACCACTTAAATACAATTTTTATACAAATTTTATACAATATGTCTTTTGTATATTTTGTATCCGATTTATATATATAGAAAAATAAATTTCATACAACTAATTATATATTATACAACTTATCTACAACTTATCCACAAGTTTCACACATTATTTTTACCCAGTTATATACAGCTTAAATACAATTTTTACACAATATTGTTCAGCTTTCATAAATAAATAAATAAATATATATATATATATATATATATATATATATATATATATATATATATATATATATATATATATATATATATATATATATAAACAACAGAATACAAATTTTATATAATTTTATGTGATGACCCGGCCAGTCGTCTCATGAATTACCGCTTCGTTTTCCCTATTTCTGCTTTTTTATGCTTTGTTTATCCGTGTTATACAATATCGGGTTGGTCAGATCGAATCTGGAAGGAATTTGGTAAAGTTTGAGACACTTAGTCTCTTTTGAGGGAGCTTAAGTTGGAAAAGTCAACTGGATGTTGACTTATGTGTTAGAGGGTTCGGATGTGAGTTTCGATGGTTCGGTTAGCTTCGGGAGGTGATTTGTGACTTAGGAGCGTGATCGAAACGAATTTTGGAGGTTCGAAGTAGATTTAGGCTTGAATTGACAAAGTTGATATTTTGGCGATTTCCGGTTGGTAGGCGAGATTTTGATATAGGTCTCGGAATGGAATTCCGAGAGTTGCAGTAGCTTCGTTGGGTCATTTGGGATGTGTGTGCAAAATTTTAGGTCATTCGAACGTGATTTGGTTGGGTTTTTGATCAAAAGCGGAATTTGAAAGATTTTCGAAAGTTTGGCTTGAATCCGATATGTCTTGGGTGATTTGATATTATTTGAGGTATTTTGATGATTGGAACAAGTTTGATTAAGGTATTAGGATGTGTTCGTGCCTTTTGTTGAGGTTCCGGGTGCCTCGGGTGAGTTTCGAGGGGTCGAACAAATCATTTTGGAGTTAAGGATTATTGTAGAAATTATGTTCAGCTGTTGCAAGGATTTTACCCTTCTCGTTCGTGAGTGGACCCTCGCGTTCACGAAGAGACAGTTGGGGAAGGCAAAGATTAAGCCTTCGCGTTCGCGATGGGAGCTCCACATTTGCGAAGGGCTAAGGATTGGAGCATCGCGTTCGCAATATGACAGTCGCATTCGCGTAGAGTCTTTTGGTTAGCTGGGTTTGAGGTCAAGTTGTTCATCGCATTCGCGGGAGGGGGAGCGCGTTCGCGAAGGTTCGTCTAGGTAAAGCATCGCGTTCGCGAGGGCTTGGTCACGATCGCGTAGGAGAAAGATTGGTCAAAGTAAATTTGTGTTTCGCAAACGCGAGGGTTTGACCGTGTTCGCAAAGAAGGAATAAATGCCTGGGCAGAATATTTTTAAGCTTGTCTTGTCCGCGATTTTGGGGCTTATTTCCTCCATAGTTGAATGTTATTGGAGATTGTTGAAGGAGATTGAAGAGGGATTCAAGGGGAAACGTTTGGAGGTAAGAATTTTGGACAAAAAACTCGATTATTATGTGAATTCCACCTAGAAAACAATGGAAATTAAGCCAAAAATTGAAGAACTAGGGTTTGGAAATTTAAACTTTTAATTGAGGATTTGACAGACCATTTGGGGTCAGATTTGAGAACTTTTGATATGTATGAACTTGTGGGAAAGTAAGGAATCTATTGGTGTAAAAATTTCTGAATTTTGAGACGTGGGCCCGGGGGTCGGGTTTTGGTAATTTCGGAATTTGTGCCCTTTATTGATTGTTTTCGCTTGGGCTTCATTTCCTTAGCATATTTTGACAACCTCGTTCTGATTTTGGATAGATTCGACGTGAGTGGAGGCCGATTCGAGGGGCAAAGGCATCGCGAGATAGAGATTTGACCGGTTCGAGGTGAGTAATGATTGTAAATGATGTTCTGAGGGTTTGAAACCCCGGATTGCACATCGTAGTGCTATTTTGAGGTAAGGCACACACTCGATGACGAGTTTGGGGTCGTGCACTATTGGGGATTATGACTTGGTCCGTCCCGATTGATGATTTTACTGCATATTTGACTGAAATCTATTTGTTATCATCATTATTTAGGCTGAATGCCATATTTGAGCCTTGTGCCAACTATTTGAACCCTTCGGGGATTTTTATTGATATTTCTTCACTATTTTGACTTTATACTTGAACTCAGTCATGTTATTTTCCACTGTTTTCATACTCAGCCATGTTTACTCAGTTTTAAGACTTAAATGATATTTTAAATGATGTTTGGGCTGAGAAACACTGTTTTACTATTGTTCGAGGGGCTTGTGAGGATTTTCGACTGAGTAAGGCCGAGGGCCTATATTGTAAGGAAACATTGATACTAATTTGAGGCCGAGGGCCTGAGATATGTACGCCACGAGGTGGATTGATTAATATGAGGTCGAGGGCCTATTTTTGATGCCACGAGATGACTTGTTATTGCGCTTGGGCCATAAGGGACCCCTCTAAGATTCTGCACACTCCCAGTGAGCGCGGGTACCCATTGTGATGTGAGATTGAGCCCGAGGGGCTGGTATTGTTCTGAGATATTGCCCGAGGGGAGGATCCGTTGATATTGTGCTCAAGGGGCGAACTTCTATTTGTTTACTTTACCTTAACTACCTGTCAATTACTTGTTTACTTGTTGAAAGAGGATTTTACTTGACTTTTCACTGGTTTACTATTTTTAAATGATTTTACTGCTTCATTATAGAATGCATTGTGCCTTACGTGTTTTCTTACTTTCAGTTGTTATTTACCTTTATTACTCACTGAGTTGGAGTACTTACTTTACTCCCTGCACCCTGTGTGCAGATTCAGGCGTAGCTGGTCCTGATCACGAGTGCTGATTCATTCTAGCCTCAGGTGGATCTCGAGAAGTCTTTAGGTAGCTGTTGGCGTTCGCAGCCCGGAGCTCCTCCCTATATCTTTTCCTTATGTCCTTAGTCAATGTTAAACTCTGTAGTTACATTTGAGTATTCAGTGTTGTTAGATGCTCGTGACTTGTGACAGCCTGGTTAGGGCTGTATTGGGTTGTACTTCCGCATTTTTATCGATATTATCTGCTACTTGGTATTATGAATATCATGTCTTAGACTGTTTTACTGCTGTTTTAACTGTTTAACGTTGAATTGGGAATAGTTGGTTGGCCTTGTCTTCACGAGAGGCGCCATCACGACCGGGTCCGGGTTAGGGTCGTGACAAGTTGGTATTAGAGCATAGGTTACATAGGTCTCACGATTCATGAACAGGTTTAGTAGAGTTTCGCGGATCGGTACGGAGACGTCTATATTTATCCTCGAGAGGCTGCAGAACCTTTAGGAAAAACTTCACATTCTTGAAATTCTTATCGTGCGAACTTGTTGATCCGAGTAATAAACTTTTGTTGTTCTATTCTCTCACAGATGGTGAGGATAAGCGCTACCGGACAAGGTGGATGCCCACTAGTGCCGCCAGCTGTGGCCACCAGAGGCCGAGGACGCGGCCATGGTCGTGTTAGGGGCAGATCAGCTAGAGCAACACTTGCAGATCCACTAACTGCCCCAGTTCAGGATCAGGTCCCAGTTATGGACGCTTCTGCAGCACCAGCTCAGGCACCAGTTGTGCCCATTGTGATTCCGGGTCTTCAGGAGGCCTTGACTCAGATCTTATCAGTTTGCACTGGCCTAGCTCTGGTGGTTTCAGCCACTACAGCCACAGCTACTTCTCAGGTCGAGGGAGGTAATCAGACTCCCGCGGCTCACACACCTAAGCAGGTCATGCAGGGACTTTAGATGCTAGGGCCGCAGCCAGCCCAGCCAGTTGCAGCTGCTCAGGACTATGTTGTTCCTTTCATGCCAAAGGATGAGCAGCGTAGGTTGGAGAGATTTGGTAGACTTCAGCCTCCTACCTTCAGCGGTGTAGAGGGCGAGGATGCCCAGGGCTTTTTGGACAAGTGTCAGAGGATGCTTCATACAGCCGATATTCTAGAGATCAGCGGGGTCGCTTTTACAACCTACCAGTTTTCAGAAGCTGCTTTAACTTGGTGGGAGGATTTTGAGAGGCGTAGTCCTGTTGGTGTAGCACCCCTTACCTGGCAGTAGTTCTCCGTTCTCTTTCTAGAGAAGTATGTGCTGCAGTCTCGTAGAGAGGAGCTGTGTAGACAGTTTGAATGGTTGCATCAGGGGGAGATGACCGTGTCGCAGTATGAGTTGAGGTTCTCCGAGTTAGCTCGTCATGCCATTTGGTTGGTTCCGACAGATAGAGCGAGGATTAGGAGGTTTGTTAATGGTCTTACTTATCAGCTCTGTATTGTAATGACCAGGGAGAGGGTGACTGGTGCTACCTTCGAGGAGGTTGTGGATATAGCCCGTGAGATTGAGTTTGTTCGTCGCCTGGAGCGAGAGGAGAGGGAGGCCAAGAGGCCTCGAGGATCTGGTAGTTATAGTGGTGCTCCTTCGAGGGGTTAGTTTCAGCATGGCAGAGGCTGTTCATTCAGGTCTACTCAGCCAACTCGCCCATATTATCGTGGGGCATCTTTGGGTCATGGTTATCACAGTTCTCAGCTGGGACAGTCATCACTTAGTGCCCTTCCAACTCAGAGTTCGTCTCGTGCTCCATTAGTCTAGGGCTCTTCTATGCCGAGTGCATCTACTAGTCACTCCGGTGCGAGGGGTTCCATTCGGTCCCCTTCTCCATCACCTGGGAGTTGTTATAAGTGTGGTGAGATGGGTCATATGTGGAGACAGTGCCCTCGTTGTCTTGCGAGTTCATCTCAGCAGAGGGGTCAGTCATCGGCTTCAGTGCCAGTTGCTTCACCACCATCCGCCCAGCCAGCTAGGGGTGGAGGCCAGTCAGCTAGGGGTCGCCCCAGTGGGGGAGGTCGATTAGGTGGCGGTCAGGCCCATTTCTATGCACTCCCAGGTAGACCCAATTCTATTGCTTCAGACGCTGTTATTTTAGGTATTGTTTTAGTCTGCCACAGAGATGCCTCTGTATTATTTGATCCCGGTTCCACCTTTTCTTATGTGTCATCATACTTTGCTCATTATTTCAGTACGCCCCGTGAGTTTCTTGCTTCACTTGTTCATGTATCTATCCCGATGGGTGATACTATTATTGTAGACCGTGTGTACCAGTCGTGTATGGTGACTATTGGGGGTCTGGATACCCGTGTGGATCTTTTATTATTGTGTATGGTGGATTTCGATGTCATTTTAGGCATGGATTGGCTATCTCCGTGTCGTGCTATTCTGGACTATCATGCTAAGACAGTCATATTGGCTATACCGGGTGTGCCACAGATTGAGTGGCGAGGTGTGACTGATTATGTTCCCAGTAGAGTGATCTCATTCTTGAAAGCCCAGCGTATGGTTGGGAAGGGTTGTCTTTTGTATCTAGCTTTTGTGAGGGATGTCGGAGCTAAGACTCCCAGTATTGATTCTGTTCCAGTTGTGAGGGATTTTCCCGATGTGTTTCCTGCAGACCTACCGGGCATGCCACCAGATAGGGATATTGATTTTGGTATTAACCTGGTGTCGGGCACTCAGTCCATTTCTATTCCGCCGTATCGTATAGCACTTGCGGAGTTGAAGGAATTAAAAGAACAATTTCAGGAACTCCTTGATAAAGGGTTCATTCGGCCTAGTGTGTCACCTTGGGGTACGCCAGTTCTATTTGTGAAGAAGAAGGATGGCACTATGAGGATGTGTATTGATTATAGGCAATTGAACAAGGTGACAATTAAGAACAAGTATCCTTTGCCTCGCATTGATGATTTATTCGACCAACTTCAGGGAGCGAGGGTGTTCTCGAAGATTGATCTCCGTTCAGGTTATCACCAGTTGAAGATAAGAGATTCGGATATTCTTAAGACAGCTTTCAGGACCCGATATGGTCAATATGAGTTCTTGCCGATATCTTTTAGGCTGACCAATGCCCCAGTAGCATTCATGCATTTGATGAACAGCGTGTTCCGACCTTATCTCGATTCATTTGTCATAGTCTTCGTTGATTATATTCTGGTGTACTCGCGTAGTTAGGAGGAGCACGCGGAGTATTTGAGAGTTGTGTTGCAGAGATTGAGGGAGGAGAAACTTTATGCAAAATTCTCCAAGTGTGAGTTTTGGCTCGGTTTAGTGGCTTTCTTGGGGCACATGGTGTCCAGCAAGGGTATTCAGGTTGACCCAAAGAACATAGAGGCGGTTTAGAGTTGGTCCAGACCATCCTCAGCCATAGAGATTCGCAGGTTTCTTGGTCGGGCGGGTTATTATCGCCGTTTTGTTCAGGGATTCTCATCTATCGCATCGCCCTTGACCAAGTTGACTCAGAAGGGTGTTTCATTTGTATGGTCGGACGAGTGTGAGGAGAGCTTTCACAAGCTCAAGACAGCTTTGACCACAGCTCCAGTGTTGGTTTTGCCATCAGCTTTAGGTTCATATACCGTGTATTGTGATGCTTTGAGAGTTGGTATTGGTTATGTATTGATGCAGGAGGGTAGAGTTATTGCTTATGCTTCTCGTCAGTTGAAGCCCCATGAGAAGAACTACCCCGTTCATGATTTGGAGTTGGATGCCATAGTTCACGCATTGAAAATTTGGAGGCATTACTTGTATGGTGTGTCTTGTGAGGTGTTTACTGATCATCGTAGCCTCCAGCACTTGTTCAAGTAGAAGGATCTCAATTTGAGGCGGTGAAGGTGGTTGGAGTTGCTTAAGGATTATGATATCACTATATTGTACTATCGGGGAAAGTCCAATGTGGTGGCCGATGCTTTGAGCTTAAAGGCGGTGAGTATGGGGAGTTTGGCATATATTCCAGTTGGGGAGAGACCTCTTGCAGTTGATGTTCAGGCCTTGGCCAATTGGTTCGTGAGATTAGATGTTTCGGAGCCTAGTCGGGTATTGGCTTGTGTGGTTTCTTGGTCTTCCTTATATGATCGCATCATAGAGCGCCAGTATGATGATCCGCATTTGCTTGTCCTTAAGGATAGAGTTCAGCACGATGATGCAAGAGATATGACCATTGGTGATGATGGGGTGTTGAAGATGCAAGGCCGGATTTGTGTGCCCAATATGGATGGGCTTCGCGAGTTGATTCTAGAGGAGGCCCATATCTCACGGTATTTTCTTCATCCAGGTGTCGCGAACATGTATCAGGATTTGAGGCAGTACTATTGGTGGAGAAAGATGAATAAAGACATTGTGGGATTTATAGCTCGGTGTCTCAATTGTTGTCGCACCCCATTTTTCTCGCGAAATTCGGGTTTGTGACATTTGGGAGGACAATTCGTTCCTTTTCGGGAATTGGATTTGAATTGAAGATTCGCCACCTAATGAATAAAGTGCATTAGGACACTAGGAAGGGTTTGTTTTGAGTAACTAGAGATTGGGTAAGGGTTTGAAATTATCCCAAGGGGAAGGTGTTAGGCACCCCTTAGGATCCACTAGTGTGGTTCCCGGCCAAACTATTATTGTGACTTAAGTGCAAATAACACAAAGGCAAATAAAGGCTTCAAATAAGAGGGGATTTTCACGTAATGGTTACAAATGAACAAAGTAAGAAAAAGGAACTAAAAGAGTTGATTCTTGAAAGAAATGGTTAAAAGAAAAGACTAAAAAAGAAACAAAGAAAACAGAGGAAGGGGGGGGGGTCCTAGGTTTATTAATAATATGGATCACCCCACACAACATCCGGTAATCACTCCTCAGTGAGGGGCTACACGTGACGTTATTGCATGGTCATCATATCCATATCCACCCTTCCCACCCCGTTAAGGTATTAAATAGCAGATCGGTCTCGTTTACTTATTGCATGCTATTACCCACCCCAATCCTATCAGCCTCGGAGGTACTTGGGACTACTATTCCTAAAAGGGAGGAGAAGTCGGGTTTATTTGTGGTTTTAAAGGTAAAAATACTAAGGCGACAAGCAAAAACATATATATAGCAAGTATGGGGAAGCACATAAACAAATAAGTCTCAAACAGACCTCCTTGAATCAAAGAGAAGCATATAGTTTAACATGTCTTACACATACTAATTAGGGCCTGATTAAACTTAAAAGTTGGGGTAGACTGATTTATTGCATATTTCATGTAAAAAGCCCGAATCAGGCCTGCCTGCTGGTTGTAGTTAATAAAATCTGATCAGTTCATAAACTGTCCTATGGCTTGCCTAAGTGATAGACGAAACCTATAGGCATGATATCTACTGATTTCAGAAAAAGAAGAGGTATACTGATTTTAGAAAAGGTTGTCAGTTATTCAGGAAAGACGAGTTTTGACATAAGATCATAAATTCTGCAGACATTAGACATTGTTGTTACTGGTTTTAGACTTATAAGTGAGTGAAACGTTTCAGGCTTGGTTGATAGTTCCTATAGGCATGCTTTCTATGCATTGCTAATTTTAAAAAAAAAACCTTTTCGACATAATAAGAATGCAGAAACCCTATAGGCATGACATCTAATTGTAGTTGACTTTTAGAACCTATAGACATATTCTTTACATGCATATGCAGAAGTCACGATATTTACATGAAAGTGCAGGGTCCCTATAGTCATGGTATCTAAATGAGAATGCTGAAGTTCCTATAGACGTGGTAACTAAATGAGAATGCAGAAAATCTTATAGACATGGCGACTGAATGCAGAAATCTTATAGGCATGGTTGCTATATGAAAAATGCAGAAATCTTATAGGCATGGTAGCTATATGAAAAATGCAAAAATCTTATAGGCATGGTAGCTATATGAAAAAATGCAGAATCTTATAGGCAAGTTATCTACCCCTTTTTACATGCATGGTTACCCTTCCCTTTTCTCTAACCATCCCCAAAAGTTATTACAAGTTATTACAGTCCAAATAAAATAAAGAAAAATACATCAGAAATTGATTATTACAACTAAGGAGAGCCTGATTCAGACTTCATGTCTGAAGTATGAAGTAAACCAACTCCAAAGATCATGTTTCAAAGCCTTTCTCCCACTTGGGTGTGTCAGAGTTCCCTAAGAGTTTAATAAGAACTCCGGGTAGTGCTTACACCCAAATGTATCACCATATTAAGCCAAAGTGCAGTGTGGAAGGGCCAACCCTCAGGTGTCCAAGTTTAGAGGGAACTCAAGATCCCAAGGCAAGGCTCACAAGAGGGTGGCAGAACTTAGGAACTAAGAGAGAGTGTAAGTGCAGAATTCTGAAAGGGGGAAAGGAAAAAGGAAATAGCACACATGGGGATATAGGAAATGGGGAGTTGCAAGAGGTAAAAAGCAGGCTAGTGGGCATAACCCAACAATGGGAGATGTTGGCACACCCATAAGACTACTGGAACACATTGTTTAGAGGTTTGGATCCCCTAAGGGATCAAGTTCAATCCATAGACAATAACTTGTATATTGCCATGTCTTAAATTGTAACTCAAAGCACATAAAGGGAAATAGGGAATAGGGATTCATAGAAGAAACAAGCAAAAGGGAATCAACATGCTAGTTTAAGTATTTAACTCTGCAGAAGTAGTAAAGTAGGAATAGATGCAGAAAGCTGTAAGTAAACACATTGCGGGGATGTTGAAATTTGAAATTAGGACATACCAGTTTCAAAGAAACAAGTAGAAAAAAATGCAGTAGTCTAGTAAAAACCTCAGTGCAGACAAGAAGAGAGAGTTCTATTATGTGAGTAAGAGTTCAGAAGAGATTGTTAATTATGTCGTCTGCAGTGTGTCTATGAAAATGGTCGTGCCCTTTATAGTGTAAAAACCAAGTAGAAATAAGGTAAGAAATTATTGAAGGGTTGATTGTCAATCAATTACACAAGACTCCCTTTAGTTAAGGGATTCAGATTCAAACGGGTATAAACCAATTAAGGAAAGAAATTAATCAAATACTTTGTGCAAAGTAGGAAATTAGGGGTGAGTACATAAAAGTTATTTAAGGACAGAGTTTTTGAAATATACGGTTTGTGCAAATAAGGTAAGCAAATCAATTAACAAATAGCAAATCAAAAGAGTCTGAAATTTTGCATGAATGAACCGAGTCAGAAGATGGGAAAGGTTTTTAACTTAAGGAAATCAACAAACAATGGAAAGGAAATCAATTAGACCCATATTCAGAGGGAAGTAGGAACTAATCACAAATTCAAAAGCAACTTTAAAGGGAAGTCTATCATATATAAGGAGCGTACGAACATGTTAAGCATGAAGGAAGATTGTAGTGTCATTGTAAAGTCAGTAGAAAATCCAGTATAGAAAAGTTTAGCAAAAGGTCAGAGTCATATGAAAGCAAGGAATGTGTCTGAAAAAGTTAGGGGTTTTGAAATAAACCCTAAGTTCAATCAAATCACATAATCAGCTTGGCGGAACCCCCAAATTCTAGGGTTTCCACATTGCATCAAGTACAGAGATGGGAAGGCAAGTAGTTGAAATAGGCTCAGAGGTTTCAGAGTTGAAACATCTTGTATGCTTCTTTCATCAACAAAAACTCATGAGAAAAACATGATAGCAAAGTAACATGCGGAACACAGTAGAAGCACTCAAAAGAAAAGTACTGATAGGAACAATAAAAGAAACATGCTTAAGAGATTTTTCAGAAGAAACTTAAACATGGCTTAATAGAAGGAAAATAAGGAAACTTAAGAACTTAGCAGGAAAATACAGTAGGAGAAACATGCTGGAACATAGTAGAAGACAAAAAATATAAGAACACAATAGAAACGAATATGAGAGCATAGTATGGAAGACATGGTAGGAGAACATACAACCACGGAGTATATAAAACTCAGTAAAAGAACATACAAGAACGGAGTGTAAAAACTCAGTAGAAGAACATACAAGAACAGAGTGTAAAAACTTAGTAGAAGAACATAAAAGGTAGAAGAAAACATAAGAACACAGTAGAGGCAAATAAACACAAAAGACAAAGGAGAGAAAGTTAGAAAAACATTTAAACATTTTCAGAAAACCCTAGATCGGAAACGAAGCGGTTTTGAAAGTAATTTCTGAAAGAAAAGTTCGGAAAATCGTTTGAAAACTCAAGGAGAGCACAAATACACAATGGATCTAAGGAAATCGGATAAAACCTCGAAGGGTTAGGGTTTCAAAAGAACCCTAGAAGAGAGATAGGCTTTGAAAGGTCACCGATTTGAGTCGGAGAGGTCGGAATCAGGCTCAAACCACCATGGTACACCGGAGTAAAACTGGAGATGGCCGTGGAGCCTTGAATCGACAGAGGTCTGGGTGCAAACCTTCGAGGTCAGGCCTCGAATCTTTAGGTATCAGGTGCGTGGGAGCAAGAGAAGGTGAGTATAAGACTCCCATAGCCTGAGAAGCCATGGATTCCGGTGGGTTTCAAGGTGGAGGTGGTGGTAAAAGGCGGTTAGGGTTTGGGAATTTTCGAGAGAGTTTGAGAGAGTTTCAGAGTTCAGAGGCGGATGGTAGGTAAGAAATGAGAAGGTTAGGTTGGTCGTTTTGGTTAAAAAGGTAAGAGTGAATAGGGGCCGTTGATCTCAAAGATCAACGGCCAGGATGAGAGGGGTCTGGGTCGGGTAGGATTTAATTGGTTTAGGGGAGGATTTAAATTAAAATTGGGTTGGAGAATTGAGATTGGGAATTGGGTTCATTTGGGGCTCAAATAAGGCTAAAATTGAAATAAACGGGGCTAACATTTAAATAGCCATTTTCCCTTATTTATTTTATGAAAATAGTAAAATAATTTATGAAAATAAATTAAAGGTACAAATCGATTAATAATATGAAAATATTAAATTAAAAATACTGGAATCAAATTTGTAATTATAAACACAATTAATCTTAAAATATGCTAAAATTGCAATTATATGCAATTTAACTTTAAAATACTAATAAATCTGTAAAAAATGTGAAAAAATTACCTTAGCTCTATTTTGGTATAAATATGAGAATTCAATAAAGGAGTTACCAAAAATGATAATTTGGAAAATAATTATTGATTTATTCTGATAAAATAAGGTGATAAATTGATTTAAAAATCTTTTAAGAATTGGAAAAATACTAAAACACTTGGACATGCTTATATATGCATACATATGCTATTTTGAAGTATTTTGCATATGAAAAATATATAGAAAAAAATTGGGTATCAACAACTGCCCCTTTTACCCGGGAAAGATGAAAGAGTTGTCGGGTAAAGATATGATGGCCAATTTTGACCGAATAGAATGGTTTGAAGAATTTGACCGAGCTTTGGCTCCTGAGATGCCTACATATCCCTGGTCTTACAGGAATCAGGCCATATGTAGTCCAGGATCTATCGGAGGAATATGCCGATGGAGATTTTCCAAGACGGACGCGATATTTGGGTTAGGATGGATGGTTAAAGTCTAATAGGGCTGCGGGAACTGGAGCGGGATTGCTCCTTCTGAGACGGCCACTGCTCGCCGTTTTACCTGCAAACAAATAATGTATTGTGCGGAAATTTAAACATGATGCAAGTTCCCGTCGGACCATGAAATGTTGTCTTTGGACGGTTAGGATAACGTCCTTAGACCATGATGTCTTGGGCCATGAAGCGTATAATAAGGATTCGCAGGCCATGAAATGGTGCTCTCGGGCTATGATAATGATGCCTCCAAACTATGATGACTTTGAATAATGATATGCAAAAGATAAAAGGGGTTATCAGGCCATGGCATGGCGTTCTCGGGCTATGAAAATGGTGCCTCCGAACAATGACGCCTTTGGACAATTTTGGCGATCTTTCAGCCCATGGAATGCAGTAGGTGGCGATCTTTCAGCCCATGAAAATGTAAAATAAAGCGGCGATATTTCAGCCATGCAAGTGTGAAGGTGGCAATATTTCAGCCATGCAAGATGTAAATAAAGTGGCGATATTTCAGCCATGCAAGGTGTAAATAAAGTGGCAATATTTCAGCCATGCAAGATGTAAATGTAGTGGCGATCTTTCAGCTGATGCAAGATGTAAATAAGGTGGTGATATTTCAACCATGCAAGATGTAAATAAAGTGGCGATCTTTCAGCCGATGCAAGGTATATATGTAGTGGCGATCTTTCAGCCGATGCAAGATGTAAATAAAGAGGTGATCTTTCAGCCATGCAAGATGGAGATAGAGCTTATGTGACGACCCGAAGGGTCATCACCGTAGTTCTTCCTTGTTCCGCGCTTCGAGGCCTTGAAAACCTCGCTTTTAGTTGTCTCGATTGGCGTGCGCAGTTCGGGCGCGTAGCCGGAAAGTTTTTATGTTAGAATATGTTAATTATGTGAAACATTTGATGAATTTTGGTATTAATATGCATAATGTTAACTTCGGTCAACATTTTGGGTAAACGGACCCAGAGCTGTGATTCGACGGTCCCGGAGGGTCCGTAGAAAAATATGGGACTTGGGCGTGTGCCCGGAATCAAATTCTGAGGTCCCAAGCCCGAGAAATGAATTTTTGAAAGAAATTATTTTTCTGAAATTTGATATGAAAATTTGAAATGAAAAGGAGTTAGAAAATATAGGTATCGGGATCGTATTTTGGTTCCGACGCCCGGTACAAGTCTTAAATATGTGTTAAGCACTATCGGTAAAGTTTGGCTAAAAACGGACGTCATATGACGTGTTTCAGACTTAAAATGGAGAATTTGAGTTATGAAAGTTGAAGAAAGAAAAATCATGTGTTTGAGGCTTGATCCTATGTATATGATGTTATCATTTCTGCGCGGTCTGCGCTGGAGCCGCGCGGCCGCGATGCCTTTCTGTGCGGTCCGCGTGGCTGAGTCTGAGGGCTAGGGTTTCATGTCAACCAGCGTGGCCGCGCACCAAAACAGTGCGGTCCGCGCTGGAAGGGTTCAGAGAAGCCCCAATTTTTCTCCCACTCAGCGCGGCCGCAACACATTTTTGTGCGGTCCGCGCCAGGTCCTCAGAAAGGTATACAAGTTCGGAAAATCTCAGTCATTTTTCACTTTTCAAAAACCCAAAACCTAAGAGGCGATTTTCCAAACAACGTTTTTTCTCCAAAACGATTGGTAAGTGATTTCTAACTTAATTTCTTTATTCCTTAACATCTTTTAACATAATTTCAACTTCAAATTAAAGATTTTCATGGGGAAAATTGGGTGTTTTGGGTAGAACCTAGGTTTTCTACAAATTGAGAAGTTGGACCTCAATTTGGGGTCCGATTTAAAAACAAATCATATATTTGGATTCATGGGGGAATGAGTAACCGGGTTTTGGTCCGAACCTAGAGTTTCGACCACGTGGATCCGGAGGTATTTTTGACCTTTTTGGGAAAAACCTTGAAAAATATATTTTCATGCATTGGGGATGATTCATTTAGTAATTATTAATGTGATTAAGTAACTTATGACAAGATTCGAGCGGATTGGTGGTGGAATCAAGAGGTAAAGCTATACTAGAAGCGTGAGTTGAGTTTGGAGCATTCGAGGTAAGTGTTTGTTCTAACTTTGGCTTGAGGGAATAGGATTAGGATGATATTTGCTACTTGCTAATGTAGAGTACGGTGTATAGGCATGATGACGGTTATCTATACACCGGAGTCTAGCATGACCGTGAGTCTTGATTGCTTTTAATTCGAATAATGTGACTCAAGCTCCTTGTTTATTTGAAAGTTTCATATAATGGGAGCGGTTGAAGAAGAATGATTTAAAAGGAGAATGTGTTGTGAATACTCCCTTGCCGGGATGTGTAGACTGATATATATATTCTCCCGTGTCGGGATATTTTGGGCTGTTAGCTGTACCCTTGCTGGGTTAAAGGTATTTAGTTGTTATTCTCCCCTGAAGGGGTCTACTATATGAAGTCAGATATTATGAACTATATTATGGGATCATGTGGCACGCCGTCCACTTATATATGATATGAATTGGGATCGTGTGGCACGCCGTCCACTTATATACTATACTATGGGATCGTGTGGCACGCCGTCCACTTATATATGATATTATGGGATCGTGTGGCACGCCGTCCACTTATATATGATATGAATTGGGATCGTGTGGCACACCGTCCACTTATATACTATACTATGGGATCGTGTGGCACACCGTCCACTTATATATGATATTATGGGATAGTGTGGCACGCCTTCCACTTATATATGATATGAATTGGGATTGTGTGGCACGCCGTCCACTTATATACTATACTATGGGATCGTGTGGCACGCCGTCCATTTATATATGATATGAATTGGGATCGTGTGGCACGCCGTCCACTTATATATGATATGAATTGGGATCGTGTGGCATGCCGTCCACTTATATATGATATTATGGGATCGTGTGGCACGCCGTCCACTAATATATGATATTATAGGATCGTGTGGCACGCCGTCCACTATATATATATATATATATATATATATATATATATATATATATATATATATATATATATATATATCATGGGAACCGGAGTTTCTTCTGTTTATTTCCGATATTTCATTTTTATCTGTTACTCCCCGATAGCATGTCCCTCCCAGTTTTACTTTGTATTATCTTGTTATTGTTTTCTTGCACTTGTTGTATATATATCTGTACAGGTTAATTGTGGTAGGTACTGTCTAGCCTCGTCACTACTTCGCCGGGGTTAGGCTAGGCACTTACCAGCACATGGGGTCGGTTGTGCTGATGCTACACTATGTGCATTTTTGGTGCACAGATCAGGGAGCAGCTTACGGACCGCAACAGTAGGACTTCTGGGAGCTATCTTCAGTCCAGGGACTCTCGAGGTAGCCTAGCTGGCATTCGCAGGCCGAAGTCCCTTTCCATATTTTTTGTTTGTTTATCTTGTATAAGACAAACATGATGTATTTTCCCTTCAGACATTGATTGTAGTATTCTGTAGTAGTCCATGAGCTAGTGACACCAGACTCTGGGTAGCATTTTGGCTCAAACTTCCGCACTTTTGGTTCTCAGTTTCTTTAGATTTAAAGTCTTCCGCTTAGATTTTTGTCTCGTTTATTATATTGTATGAAAGAAAGTAGGAAAGGTGTTTTAAATATTTGGCTTGCCTTGCTCCGATAGTAGGCGCCATCACGACACCCGATGGTGGGACATCCGGGTCGTGACAAGTTGGTATCAGAGCACTAGGTTACTTAGGTCTCACAACTCACGGACAAGCTCAGTAGAGTCTGAGGGATCGGTACGGAGACATCTGTATTTATCCCGCAGAGGCTACTGAGTTAGGAAAACTTCACCTTGTTCATTCTTGTCGTGCGATTCTGTTTCTCAAGTACTGATTGTCTTTCCACTCTGTTCTTTCGTAGATGGCGAGGACACGTGCTTCCTCTTCTACCGCGCAACAGCCTGAGCCCCCAGCAGCAGCCCCTATTAGGGGCAGAGGGCGAGGCTGAGGCCGTGCCAGAGGCCGAGGCCGGGGTAGAGCTTAGCCCTGAGCAGCATTTCCAGCGACGGAGCCTCAGGTCGATTTTGTGGAGGAGGTTCCGACCCCAGCTATTCCAGTGGGCCCAGCTCAGGTCCCAGAGGGTTTCATAGCCACTCCAGTGCTTCAGGACGCTTTGGTCCGACTGGTAGGCTTTATGGAGGGCATTTCTAGAGCGGGTTTGCTTCCCGTAGCTCCAGCCACATCTCAGGCTGAGGGAGGAGTTCAGACTCCCGATACTCGTACTGTAGAGCCGGTAGCTCCTCAGGCTCAGGTTCCAGTAGTTCAGCTAGCCGTGGCAGTTCAGCCAGCTGTGGCAGCCCAGCTAGGTATTGCGGCTCAGTCCAGCGATGGTGCGGCTATGTCCGCGGATGCTTTGTGGAGGCTTGATCGTTTCACCAAGCTCTTCACAACCACATATAGTGGCACCCCCTCAGAGGATGCTCAGGATTTCATATTCAGCTGTCATGAGGTTCTACGGACTATGGGCATTGTAGAGACCAATGGGGTCGACTTTGCTACTTTTCGCCTGGCAGGATCCACCAAGACTTGGTGGAGGGATTTCTGTTTAGCCAGGCCAGCAGGGTCGCCATCATTGACCTGGGATCAGTTTTCAGAGTTATTTCTGGGGAAGTTTCTTCCAGTTACTCAGCGAGATGCTCTTCGCAGGCAGTTTGAGCGTCTCCAGCAGGGTCCTATGACGGTCACCCAGTATGAGACCCAGTTCATTGATCTTGCTCGTCATGCCATTGTGATACTCTCCACCGATAGAGAGAGGGTGCGGAGGTTTATTGATGGGGTGGCCCAACCGATCCGTGTTCAGATGGCCATGAGTATTGGTAGTGAGATTTCATTTCAGGAGGCGGCAGATGGTGCCCGCCGGATAGAGATGGCACTTGCTCAGGGAGGTGGTCATGGGTCTGATAAGAGGCCCCGTCATTCAGGTAGATTCAGTGGTACCTCGTCTGGAGGTAGGGATTCTTATGGTAGAGGCCATCCTTCGAGGCCCTTTCAGTCAGCTCTCCAGGCTTCTCATGGTACACCAGGTGGTCGTGGTTATCAGCCGCAGTATTCTGACGAGCAGCTCTTCAGTTCACCATCAGCACCTATCAGTGCACCACCACTTCGTTTTTCTCAGCAGCCGAGGGCTTGTTATACTTGCGGTGATGTGAGTCACATTGCCAGATATTGCCCTCAAGCTTCTAGCAGCTCGCAGCAGCAGGGTTCTCGCCCGATGATCCAGGCACCAGTTGCCCCACCGCCTGCCCAGCTGGCTAGAGGCGGGGGTAGAGGACATAGAGGTGGAGGTAGAGGTCTTAGAGGTAGAGCTCAGACCGCTAGAGGTAGGGGTCAACCAGCAGTAGATCGTCCCAGGGATATGATTCATGGAGGTGGGTCCCAACCCCGTTGTTATGCTTTGCCAGCCAGGCCAGAGGCTGAATCATCAGATGCTGTGATTACAGGTACCATTCTAGTCGGTGATAGGGATGCTTCTGTGCTATTTGATCCCGGATCTACGTATACATATGTGTCATCCTATTTTGCACCCTATTCGGTTATGCCTAGTGACTCGTTGAGTATTCCTATTTATGTGTCAACACCGGTGGGTGATTCTATTGTGGTCGACCAAGTTCATCGTTCTTGTATTGTAGTGTTTGGGGGTCTTGAGACCCGTGTTGATTTGTTGCTTTTGGACATGGTCGACTTCGATGTTATATTGGAGATGGATTGGTTATCCCCGTACCATGCTATCTTGGATTACCATGCCAAGACCGTAACCTTAGCCTTACCGGATTTACCCCGTTTAGAGTGGAGGGGGACTTCTGGTCATTGTACCCGCAATGTTATCTCGTATGTGAAAGCTCGGCGTATGGTCGAGAAGGGATGTTTGGCCTACTTGGCGTATGTTCGCGATTCTAGCGCGGAGGCCCCTTCTATTGTTTCTGTGCCCGCTCCTGAGGTTTTCCCTTCAGACTTGCCGGGTATGCCGCCCGACAGGGATATCGACTTTTGTATTGATTTGGCCCCGGGCACTCAGCCCATTTCTATCCCGCCATATCGTATGGCCCCGCCGAAGTTGAAAGAGTTAAAGGAACAGTTGCAGGATTTGCTTGAGAAAGGTTTCATTAGACCCAGTGTTTCGCCTTGGGGTGCGCCGGTGTTGTTTGTTAAGAAAAAGGATGATTCGATGAGAATGTGCATCGATTACCGGCAATTGAATAAGGTTACAATTAAGAATAAGTATCCACTGCCGAGGATCGACGATTTATTCGACCAACTTTAGGGTGCGAGGGTGTTTTCAAAGATAGATTTGAGATCTGGCTTCCACCAGCTGAGGATTAGGGCGTCTGATGTCCCTAAGACAGCATTTCACACTCGTATGGGCACTATGAGTTTTTGGTCATGTCATTTGGATTGACTAATGCCCCAGCAACATTCATGGAGTTGATGAACCGAGTGTTCAGACCTTATTTGGACTTGTTCGTGATAGTCTTCATTGACGATATTCTTATATACTCCCGCAGTCAGGAGGAGCATGAGCAACACCTCAAAGTGGTCCTTCAGACCCTAAAGGATAGTCAGTTGTATGCTAAGTTCTCAAAGTGCGAGTTTTGGTTGAGTTCGGTCGCATTCCTGGGTCATGTCGTACCAGTAGCAGGTATTCAGGTAGACCCGAAGAAGATAGAGACAGTCAAGAACTGGCCTCGACCAGCTTTAGCTACGAATATTCGGAGTTTCCTGGGGTTAGCAGGTTACTACCGTCGGTTCGTGGAGGGGTTTTCATCCATTGCAGCCCCTATGACCAGATTGACCCAGAAGGGTGCCCAATTCAGGTGGTCGGACGAGTGTGAAGCGAGCTTCCAAAAGCTCAAGACGGCTCTGACTACGACACCGGTATTGGTTCTGCCCACAGGTTCAGGGCCATATACGGTCTATTGTGATGCGTCTCGTATTGGGCTTGGTGTAGTGTTGATGCAGGAAGGCAAGGTCATTGCTTATGCTTCGAGGCAGTTGAATATCGACGAGAAGAATTATCCGGTTCATGATCTCGAGTTGGCAGCCATTGTTCATGCCCTCAAGATCTGGAGGCATTACTTATATGGCGTGACGTGTGAGGTTTACAGTGATCACAAGAGTCTCCAGTATCTGTTCAAGCAGAAAGAGTTGAATTTGAGGCAGAGGAGGTGGTTAGAGTTGCTAAAGGATTATGATGTTACTATCTTATACCACTCAGGGAAGGGTAATGTGGTGGCTGATGCATTGAGCAGGAAATCCGCCAACACGGGTAGTCTTGCTTATATTCCAGTCAGCCAGAGATCGCTTGCTTTGGGTGTTCAGGACTTGGCCAATCGTCTTGTGAGGTTGGATATTTCTGAGCCTAGCAAAGTGTTAGCTTGCACGGTTGCTCATTCCTCACTATTAGAGCGTATCCGCGAGCGGCAGTTTGAGGATCCCCATTTTTGTGTCTTGAGAGACACGGTGCAGCGTGGAGGTGCCAAGAAAGTAACCTTAGATGATGATGGTGTATTGAGATTGCAGGGGCGAGTTTGTGTGCCCAATGTTGATGGGATTCGAGAGTTGATCTTAGCGGAGGCCCACAGTTCTCGGTATTCTATTCACCCGGGCGCCGCGAAGATGTATCAGGATCTGAGGCAGCACTATTGGTGGCGTAAGATGAAGAAAGACATCGTTGCGCACGTGGCTCGGTGTTTGAATTGTCAGCAGGTTAAGTACGAGCATCAAAGACCCGGTGGTCTATTTCAGAGGATTGCACTTCCCGAGTGGAAGTGGGAGAGGATTACGATGGATTTCGTTACTGGACTCCCGATGACTCGGAAAAAGTTTGATGCAGTTTGGGTCATTGTTGATAGGCTGACCAAGTCAGCGCATTTTGTTCCTGTTGCAGCCACCTATTCGTCTGAAAGGTTAGCCGAGATTTATATCAGGGAGATTGTTCGCCTTCATGGGGTGCCGCTATCTATCATTTCGAATCGGGGTACGCAGTTTACCTCACATTTCTGGAGAGCGGTTCAGCGAGAGTTGGGCACCCAGGTTGAGATGAGTACAACATTTCATCCCCAGACGGACGGTTAGTCCGAGAGGACTATTCAGATTCTTGAGGACATGCTCCGAGACTGTTTCATTGATTTTGGAGGCTCGTGGGACCAGATTTTGCCTTTAGCAGAGTTCGCCTACAACAACAGCTACCAGTCCAGCATTCAGATGGCTTTGTGTGAGGCGTTGTATGGTAGGCGATGTCGGTCTCCAGTTGGATGGTTTGAGCCGGGAGAGGCTCGATTATTGGGTACGGATCTGGTTCAGGAAGCCTTGGACAAGGTCAGGATTATTCAGGATAGACTTCGTACAGCTCAGTCCAGACAGAAGAGTTATGCAAACCGCAAGGTCAGAGATGTTGCTTTCATGGTTGGTGAGCGGGTATTTCTCCGTGTATTGCCTATAAAGGGCATGATGAGATTTGGGAAGAAGGGCAAGCTCATCCCTAGGTTCATCGGCCCATTTGAGATTCTTGATCGTGTGGGAGAGGTGGCTTATAGACTTGCCTTACCACCTAGCTTGTCAGCTGTGCATCCCGTGTTTTATGTATCTATGCTCCGGAAGTATTGCGGAGATCCATCGCACGTGTTAGATTTCAGCACTGTCCAATTGGACAAAGATCTGTCATATGAGGAGGAGCCGGTGGCTATTCTAGACCGGCAGGTTCGACAGTTGAGGTCGAAGAGTTTTCCTTCGGTGCATGTTCAGTGGAGAGGTCAGCCTCTTGAGGCATCGACCTGGGAGTCCGAGTCCGATATGCGGAGCCGTTATCCTCATTTATTTCCTGACTCAGGTACTTCTTTCTTTTGTCCGTTCAAGGACGAACGGTTGTTTTAGAGGTGGATAATGTGACTACCCGAAGGGTCATCACCGTAGTTCTTCCTTTTTCTGCGCTTTCGAGGCCTTAAAAAGCTCGCTTTTAGTTGCCTCGATTGGCGTGCGCAGTTCGGGCGCGCAGCCGGAAAGTTTTTATGTTAGAATATGTGAATTATGTGAAACATTTGATGAATTTTGGTATTAATATGCATAATGTTGACTTCGGTCAATATTTTGGGTAAACGGACCCAGACCTGTGATTCGACGGTCCCAGAGGGTCCGTAGAAAAATATGGGACTTGGGCGTGTGCCCGGAATCAAATTCTGAGGTCCCAAGCCCGAGAAATGAATTTTTGAAAGAAATTGTTTTTTTGAAATTTGATATGAATATTTGAAATGAATAGGAGTTAGAAAATATAGGTATCGGGCTCGTATTTTGGTTCCGACACCCGGTACAAGTCTTAAATATGTGTTAAGCACTATCGGTAAAGTTTGGCTAAAAACGGACGTCATATGACGTGTTTCAGACTTAAAATGGAGAATTTGAGTTATGAAAGTTGAAGAAAGAAAAATCATGTGTTTGAGGCTTGATCCTATGTATATGATGTTATTGTGGCGATTTGATCGCACGAGTAAGTCTGTAAGATGTTTTTAAGGTTGTGTGCATGTATGGTTTGGAGCCCCGAGGGCTCAGGTGAGTTTTGAATGGGGCCTGGGAGGTCTTGGACTTAAGAATATGCAGGTTCAGGTGTTGTAGACACCAGCGCGGCCGCGGTCATTTCCGCGCGGTCCTTGCTGGTGCCGCGCGGCCGCGATGCCTTTTTGTGCGGTCCTCCTGGCTGAGTCTGAGGGCTAGGGTTTCAGGTCAACCAGCGCGGCCGCGCACCAAAACAATGCGGTCCGCGCTGGAAGGGTTCAGAGAAGCCCCAATTTTTCTCCCACTCGGCGCGGCCGCAACACATTTTTGTGCGGTCCGCGCCAGGTCCTCAGAAAGGTATACAAGTTCGGAAAATCTCAGTCATTTTTCACTTTTCAAAAACTCAAAACCTAAGAGGCGATTTTCCAAAACATTTTTTTTCCAAAACGATTGGTAAGTGATTTCTAACTTAATTTCTTTATTCCTTAACATCTTTTAACATAATTTCAACTTCAAATCAAAGATTTTCATGGGGAAAATTGGGTGTTTTGGGTAGAACCTAGGTTTCTACAAATTGAGAAGTTGGACCTCAATTTGGGGTCCGATTTAAAAACAAATCATATATTTGGATTCATGGGGAATGAGTAACCGGGTTTTGGTCCGAACCTCGAGTTTCGACCACGTGGGTCCGGGGGTATTTTTGACCTTTTTGGGAAAAACCTTGAAAAATCTATTTTAAAGCATTGTGGATGATTCATTTAGTAATTATTAATGTGATTAAGTAACTTATGACTAGATTCGAGCGGATTGGTGGTGGAATCAAGAGGTAAAGCTATACTAGAAGCGTGAGTTGAGTTTGGAGCATTCGAGGTAAGTGTTTGTTCTAACTTTGGCTTGAGGGAATAGGATTAGGATGATATTTGCTACTTGCTAATGTGGAGTACGGTGTATAGGCATGGTGACGGTTATCTATGCACCGGAGTCTAGCATGACCGTGAGTCTTGATTGCTTTTAATTTGAATAATGTGACACAAGCTCCTTGTTTATTTGAAAGTTTCATATAATGTGAACGGTTGATGAAAAATGATTTAAAAGGAGAATGTGTTGTGAATACTCCCTTGCCGGGATGTGTAGACTGATATATATATTCTCCCGTGTCGGGATATTTTGGGCTGTTAGCTGTACCCTTGCCGGGTTAAAGGTATTGAGTTGTTATTCTCCCCTGAAGGGGTCTACTATATGAAGTCAGATATTATGAACTATATTATGGGATCGTGTGGCACGCCGTCCACTTATATATGATATGAATTGGGATCGTGTGGCACCCGTCCACTTATATATGATATTATGGGATCGTGTGGCACGCCGTCCACTTATATATGATATGAATTGGGATCGTGTGGCACGCCGTCTACTTATATACTATACTATGGGATCGTGTGGCACGCCGTCCACTTATATATGATATTATGGGATCGTGTGGCACGCCTTCCACTTATATATGATATGAATTGGGATTGTGTGGCACGCCGTCCACTTATATACTATACTATGGGATCGTGTGGCACGCCGTCCATTTATATATGATATGAATTGGGATCGTGTGGCACGCTGTCCACTTATATATGATATTATGGGATCATGTGGCATGCCGTCCACTTATATATGATATTATGGGATCGTGTGGCACGCCGTCCACTATATATATATCATGGAACCCGGAGTTTCTTCTGTTTATTTTCGATATTTCATTTTTATCTGTTACTCCCCGATAGCATGTCCTCTCCCAGTTTTACTTTGTATTATCTTGTTATTGTTTTTCTTGCACTTGTTGTATATATATTTGTACAGGTTAATTGTGGTAGGTATTATCTAGCCTCGCCACTACTTCGCCGGGGTTAGGCCAGGCACTTACCAGCACATAGGGTCGGTTGTGCTGATGCTACACTCTGTGCATTTTTGGTGCACAGATCAGGGAGTAGCTTACGGACCTCAGCAATAGGACTTCTGGGAGCTATCTTCAGTCCAGGGACTCTCGAGGTAGCCTAGCTGGCGTTCGCATGCCGAAGTCCCTTTCCATGTTTTTTGTTTGTTTATCTTGTATCAGACAAACATGATGTATTTTCCCTTCAGACATTGATTGTAGTATTCTGTAGTAGTCCGTGAGCTAGTGACACCAGACTCTGGGTAGCATTTTGGTTCAAACTTCCGCACTTTTGGTTCTCAGTTGCTTTAGATTTAAAGTCTTCCGCTTAGATTTTTGTCTCGTTTATTATATTATTTGAAATAAAGCAGGAAAGATGTTTTAAATATTTGTCTTGCCTAGCTCCGATAGTAGGCGCCATCACGACACCCGATGGTGGGAATTACGGGTCGTGACAGCTTAACCTCAGAAGGCAAAATGGTAGCCTTATGCAATGCAGAGAATGCAGATGGAGGTAGAGCTTAACCTCGGAAGGCAGAATGGTAGCCTTATGCAATGCAGAGAATGCAGATGGAGGTAGAGCTTAACCTCGGAAGGCAGAATGGTAGCCTTATGCAATGCAGAGAATGCAGATAGAGGTAGAGCATAGTCTCGGAAGGCAGAATGGCAGCCTTATGCAATGTAGAGAATGCAGATGGAGGTAGATTTTAACCTTGGAAGGCAGAATAGTAGCCTTATGCTGGAAGTAAAAATAGCAAATGGAAATAGAGTTTTCTTAGCTGATAGCGGATTGTGGTATCGTGATTGCTGGGGATATTGTGCCTGCTGGGGACACTATTGTGTGCGGATAACAGTTGCGAGCAAGTGTAACGGTTTGGAGAGTTGTATTCCTGAACTTTGTGAGTGAGCGTATGGTATATTTGATGATTTTGCAACTCAAATGCCAGCATCCAAAGAAAAATCATAAGTTTGTAAAGGGGGGAAAGGTTAGTTCGTATCCCCGCTGGCTTTGCTTGACCTGCTCGGCTTTGATCTGGTGATACTGTACGTATCATTGGGGTAGCATTGCTAAACAGAGCGATTTCAGAAATACACATGCATGATTTTAGAAAAATATAAATGCATAATTAAGGATAATTTTCTTTAGATGAACCAACGACTGCGACGTGGTCCAAGACATTGCATCCTTTCTTGTTACGAAATTCTGAGGGTCATCCTCAAAATTCTGCCCCAATTTACTGGGTTGCTGCTTCTGACGGCTGCTTGCGGCGAATGGCTGAAATCACTTCGGAATTTTGAGGGTCCTCTTCAAAATTCTGCCCCAGTTTCCAATAGCGGGGGAAATGAAAATTTTATTGAATTCTGACCGAACCCATAGGGCTGCCTACGTATCCCCTCTTAAATAGGAATCAGGTCAGGCGTAGTTCTAATTACATCATATAAGGAAAGCATAAAGATTACACATAGTATCGCTTGACTGCGTCTAAATTAATCGACTTTGGCCAAACTTCTCCGTCCATTTCTGCAAGTATGAGGGCTCCTCCTATTAGAATACGGTGAACCATGTACAGACCCTGCCAGTTGGGAGAGAATTTCCCTTTGGCTTCGTCTTGATGCGGAAAAATTTTCTTTAACACCAGCTGCCCCGGTGTGAATTATCTCGACTTGACTCTTTTGTTGAAGGCTCTAGACATTCTGTTCTGATAGAGCTGACCGTGGCAAACTGCATTCATTCTCTTTCTATCTCTAAGAGCTAATTGCTCGTAATGACTCTTCACCTATTCTGCGTCGTCGAGCTCTTTCATGTATGATCCTTAAGGAAGGAATTTCTACCTCAGAGAGAATGACTGCCTCTGTACCGTAGACCAGCATATAGGGGGTTGCTCTTGTCGATGTGTGGACTGTGGTGCAATATCCCAATAAAGCAAACGATAGCTTCTCGTGCCACTACTTATGCTTCTCTATCATTTTCCTTAGTATCTTCTTGATATTCTTGTTGGCAGCCTCTACGGCTCCGTTCATCTGAGGTCTGTAAGCTATAGAATTCTTGCGTTTGATCTTGAAGGTTTCACACATGGATTTCATCATATCACTATTGAGGTTGGAGCCATTATCAGTAATGATTGACTCTGGAATCCCGAACCGACACATGATACGGTCGCGGACGAAATCCGCTACGACTTTCTTAGTCACTGCCTTGTAAGATGCCGCTTCAACCCATTTGGTGAAATAATCAATTTCTACTAGGATAAACCTGTGTACGTTTGATGCGGCAGGTTCGGTTGGTCCGATAACATCCACTTTCCAGGCGGCGAATGGCCACGGCGATCTTGTTGCATTAAGCTCATTTGGAGGCACCTTTATCATGTTTGCATGTATCTGGCAGCAGTGGCACTTTCGGACATACTGGATGTAGTCTACTTCCATAGTTATCCAAAAGTAACCAGCTCAGAGTATTTTCTTTGCTAAAACAAAGCCATTCATATGTGGACCGCAGGTCCCTGCATGAATTTCCTCTAATAGTCTGGATGCAAACCCTTTGCATCGACACACCTTTGCAATCCTAAATCAGGAGTCCTCCTATACAGGATTCCTCCGTTGTGAAAGAAATTGTTGGACAACCTCCGAAGTGTGCATTTCTGAGTAGGATTTGCATGTTCTGTATATTCTCCTTTCGTCAAATATTCCTTGATATCATGAAACCAAGGCTTTTCGTCTACTTCTTCCTCAACATGAGCACAGTAAGCGGGTTGATCATAGATCTATATCAGAATGGGATCAATGAAATTCTTGTCTGGATGTTGTATCATGGATGATAGGGTAGCCAGTGCATCGGCGAATTCATTCTGGACTCTAGGAACATGCTGGAATTATGTCTTTGTGAACCTCTTTCTCAACTCCTACACATGATGTAGGTAAGGGAGTATCTTGGAGTTCTTGGTCGCCCATTCTTCTCAGACCTGATGTACAAACAAGTCTGAATCCCCAATTACTAGCAACTCTTGGATGTTCATGTCAATGGCTATCTTGATCCCTAAGATGCAGGCTTCGTACTCGGTCATGTTGTTGGTGCACAGGAACCTGAGCTTGGCAGATACTGGATAATGCTGACCGATTTCTGATACTAGGACTGCTCCTATGCCAACTCCTTTGAAATTTGTTGCTTCATCGAAAAACATTCTCCAACCATCATAGGATCCTGCAATGTCTTATCCTATGAATGATACCTCTTCATCAAGAAAATATGTTTTCAAGGGTTTGTATTCTCCGTCCACGGGATTTTCAGCAAGGTGATCTGCTAGTGCCTGTCCTTTGATTGCTTTCTGAGTCATGTAGACATTGTCAAATTCACTCGACAAGATTTCCCACTTGGCCATCTTGCCAGTGGGCATGGGCTTCTAAAAGATGTACTTCAAGGGATCCATTCTTGATATGAGATATGTAGTATAGGCACAGAAGTAGTGCCTCAACTTCTGAGCTACACTAGTCAAAGCACAACAGGTTCGCTATAACAGAGAATACCGAGTCTCGTACAGGGTGAACTTCTTACTGAGGTAATAGATGGCATGCTCCTTCCTCCCCGTTTCATCATCCTACCTCAGAACACAACCGAACGCTCCGTCCAATACTGCAAGGTAGAGTAATAAAGGTCTACCCGGCTTAGGCGAAACTAAGACCGGTGGTGTTGATAGGTATTCCTTGATTCTGTCGAAAGCTTTTTGGCAATCATCAGTCCATGTGGTAGCGGCGTCCTTCTTCAACATCTTAAAGATTGACTCATAGATGACCGTAGATTGTGCTATGAACCGACTGATGTAGTTAAGTCTTCCTAGGAAGCTCACTACGTCCTTTTTGTTCTTTGGCGGTGGCAGTTCTTGAATAGCTTTAACCTGAGACGAATCCAGTTCTACCCCTCGGCGACTCACAATGAACCCAAGTAGTTTTCCGGTAGGAACCCCAAATGCACATTTCACGGGGTTCAGTTTTAGGTTGTATCTTCTCAGTATGTTGAAGAACTTCCTCAAATCTTCCATGTGGTTAGTGGCTTTCTTTTACTTTATGATGACATCATCTACATACACCTCAATCTCCTTGTGTATCATATCATGGAAGATAGTAGTCATGGCCCTCATTAGGTGGCCCCTGCATTCTTTAACCCGAATGGCATCATCTTGTAGCAATACAGCCCCCATGGCGTAATGAAAACCGTTTTCTCAACATATTCTTCGTCCATCCAGATTTGATGATATCCAGCGAAGCAATCTACAAATTATTGCAACTCATGCTTGGCGCAATTGTCTATCAGGATGTGTATGTTCGGCAAGGGGAAGTCGTCCTTTTGACTGGCCCGATTGAGATCCCGGTAGTCGACGCAGACTCTGACCTTACCATCCTTCTTCCGCACCGGCACAATATTGGCTAACCACGTCGGATATTCTACTAACCTGAGGACCTTAGCTTTGACCTGCTTAGTGACTTCTTCCTTGATTTTTAGACTCATGTCGGGTTTAAATTTTCTGAGCTTCTATTTTACCGGTGGACATGTCAGATCAGTTGGCAGTTTTTGGGCCACAATAGATGTGCTCAAACCAGTCATGTCATCATATGACCAGGCAAATATGTCCTCATAGTTCTTCAGAAATTCTATGTATTCTTCCTTTTCTGACGGTGACAAATGAATGCTGATCCGAGTTTCTTTGATATTTTCTGCATCTACCAGGTTAACAATCTCGGTCTCGTCCAGGTTGGACTTAGGTTTGTTCTCAAAATTTTCAACCTCTTTAACAATCTCTTCCGGTATATCATCTTCCTCTGAATCTATGTCCGTTTGTTGCGTTGTCTCGTTGCATGTCACAACCATTGGTTCATCAAGATAGGTAATAGTAATGCCCGAGGCTTTTCGAACTCTAGTGGTTCTGATGGTCCAATTGCTGAGGCGTGCTCCTCGGCATACGGCCTGTATGGAAGGACCTTTTGATCTCATGGAATATGATGATGATGCCAGAGTGCACGAACTAACCTTTGGGGAGGGGAATAAATAAACAAAAATTAAAAACAAAAAGTTAACAAGTCAATGGGGATTATAAGAAAGTGTTGTGATATTTAAACACATAGTGCAAGAATGTAAATCGCGTCCTAATTTGAGAGCCTCATTGTGCCCGAGGTAGGCCTAGCGACAAATTGATTTGGAGAACTTAGAATGCTAAATGCCTCATTTTATTGATTAAAAGTAGACGAATCCCAAAATGACACTAAATAACAAGGAATAAAATGTCACAAGTGGCCATTGGCCTTATTACATTTCATAAAGCAAAAGAAAAGGTTCCTATCTATTTGGTCCTAGAAGGTCCTTCCTCAGGTTGAACGCTCTCGTTAATCAAATCCTCCAGTTCGCGTAGGTTCACCAGTAGAAATGCCTTTGCCATGTGTTCTCCTTCATTTCCTTCAGCGTTCTGGCAGTCAGTGACTCTCTTCCTCACTTTCCCATCCAATTCCTGCAGATTGTACTCCAAATATTCCAATTTTTCGCTAGCTTTGGCGGCCGTCTCTTTCCACTCATCGATTTGGTCATTTGATCGAAGATTCGTCCACCAGTCTAGCAAGAGTGGGTGGATGTTGGTGACCATGCCGAATCTGGGGACTTCGTGCCTCATATTTCTGCAAGACAAAAGTGTTAGTCCCTTACCCCACCAGACTCGATTATTTAACATCAACAATTAGCATGTAACATTTAGTTCTCCAAATAAATGCACAGAACGTGGTGATGTCCGTTTGGGTTTTAGGGAAACCTAGTGGACTTTGGACAAGGCTATCTTAAAGAGTCATTATGCGGACAACACAACTGACTCAGCTAGGTTTGACCATGATGCATGCACAATTAAACAGAGTAAGGTTTCTATGGGGTTTTAGACTGGAACCCTTGAGCGGACAACTCAAGGGGGGAAGGCACGGAACCATCGACTACACTATTGATCGACTGGTTTTACCGCAAATACACCTTTTCCGGATTTAGGGGTGATAATATCGGAAGAGCGTAACCACTCATTATAAGCGTTGCTATGGTATTTGTTTGGCACGAGTGGAATATGATGTTGAAAACATGCTTATACAATAATTAAAACAAGTTGTCACGTGTTTGCACGTTCATAAAGTAATAATTACAATAATTTAAAACAGTAATAAAGGAGTGCAGTAAAGAAAAGCAGTAAAGAAATAAGGGAAAGAAACAAGAGACAAGTCAGTTTTTGCAGTAGGAGAGGGAATTAAATGCTTAAAGGTGTTAAAAAAATAAAGGCATATAAGATATGCAAAGTCACAGTAACAGCTTGAAATGGTAAAAGCCTAAAAGAAGTCCCCAGTAGAGTCGTGACGCTGTTGCACCCCCTTTTTCTCGCGAAAATCGAGTTTGTGACATTTGGGAGGACAACTCTTTCCCTTTCGGGAATTGGGTTTGAATTGAAGAGTCACCACCTAATGATTAAAGTGCATTAGGACACTAGGAGGGGTTTGTTTTGAGTAACCAGAGATTGGGTAAGGGCTTGAAATTATCCCAAGGGGAAGGTGTTAGGTACCCCTCAGGATCCACTAGTGTGGTTCCCGGCCAAACTATTGTTGTGACTTAAGTACAAATAACACATAGGCTAATAAAGGCTTCAAATAAGACGGGATTTTCACGTAATGGTTACAAATGAACAAAAGTAAGAAAAAGGAACTAAAATAGTTGATTTTCTTGAAAGAAATGGTTAAAAGAAAAGATTTAAAAAGAAATAAAGAAAACAGAGGAAGGGGGGGGGTTCCTAGGTTTATTAATAATATGGATCACTCCACACAACATCCGGTAATCACTCCTCAGTGAGGGGCTACACGTGACGTTATTGCGTGGTAATCATATCCATATCTACCCTTCCTACCCCGTTAAGGTATTAAAGCACAAATCGGTCTCATTTACTTATTGCATGCTATTATCCACCCCAATCATATCATTCCCGGAGGTACTTAGGACTACTATTCCTAAAAGGGAGGAGAAGTCGGGTTTATTTGTGGTTTCAAAGGTAAAAATACTAAGGCGACAAGCAAAAACATATATATAGCAAGTATGGGGAAACACATAAACAAATAAGGCTAAAACAGACCTCCTTGAATAAAAAAAAATCGTATAGTTTAGCATGTCTTACATGTACTGATTAGGGTCTTGATTAAACTTAAAAGTCGGGGCAGACTGATTTATTGAATATTTCTGATAAGAAGCCCGAATCAGAACTGCCTGCTGGTTGTAGTTAATAAAATTTGATTCAGTTCATAAACTGTCCTATGGCTTACCTATGTGATAGACGAAACCTATAGGCATGATATCTACTGATTTCAGAAAAAGAAGAGGTATACTGATTTTAGAAAAGGTTTTCAGTTATTCAGGAAAGACGAGTTTTGACAAAAGATCATAAATTCTGCAGACATTAGACATTGTTGTTACTGGTTTTAGACTTATAAGCGAGTGAAACGTTTTAGGCTTGGTTGATAGTTCCTATAGGCATGCTTTCTATGCGTTGCTGAGTTTAAAAAAATCTTTTGGACATAGCAATAATGTAGAAACCCTATAGGCATGACATCTAATTATAGTTGACTTTCAGAACCTATAGACATATTCTTTACATGCATATGTAGAAGTCACGATATCTACATGAAAGTGCAGGGTCCCTATAGTCATGGTATCTAAATGAGAATACTGAAGTTCCTATAGACGTGGTAACTAAATGAGAATGCAAAAAATCTTATAGACATGGCGACTAAATGCAGAAATCTTATAGGCATGGTAGCTATATGAAAAATGTAGAAATCTTATAGGCATGGTAGCTATATGAAAAAATGCAGAATCTTATAGGCAAGTTATCTAACCCTTTTTACATGCATGGTTACCCTTCCCTTTTCACCAACCATCCCCAATAGTTATTACAAGTTATTACAGTCTAAATAAAATAAAGAAAAATACATCAGAAATTGAAAAGTACAAACAAGGAGAGCCTGATTCAGACTTCCTGTCTGAAGTATGAAGTAAATCAACTCCAAAGATCACGTTTCAAAGCCTTTCTCCCACTTGGTTGTGTCAGAGTTCCCTAAGAGTTTCATAAGAACTTCGAGCAGTGCTTACACCCAAATGTATCACCATATTAAGCCAAAGTGCAGTGTGGAAGGGCCAGCCCTCAGGTGTCCAAGTTCAGAGGGAACTCAAGGTCCCAAGGCAAGGCTCACAAGAGGGGGGCAGAACTTAGAAACTAAGAGAGAGTGTAAGTGCAAAATTCTGAAAAGGGGAAAGGGAAAAGGAAACAGCACACATGGGGATATAGGGAATGGAGAGTTACAAGAGGTAAAACGCAGGCTAGTGGGCATAACCCAACAATGGGAGATGTTGGCACACCTATAAGCCTACTGGAACACATTGTT
The DNA here is from genome assembly GCF_000715075.1 of Nicotiana tabacum. Taxonomy (NCBI): domain Eukaryota; kingdom Viridiplantae; phylum Streptophyta; class Magnoliopsida; order Solanales; family Solanaceae; genus Nicotiana; species Nicotiana tabacum. The sequence continues at coordinate 117,515,734 of NC_134087.1, forward strand.
TAGAAGTTAGGATCCCCTAAGGGATCAAGTTCAATCCATAGACAATAACTTGTATATTGCCATATCTTAAACTGTAACTCAAAGCACATAAAGGGAAATAGGGAATAAGGATTCATAGTAGAAACAAGCAAAAGGGAATCAACATGCTAGTTTAAGTATTTAACTCTGCAGAAGTAGTAAAGTAGGCATAAATGCAGAAAGCTGTAAGTAAACACATTGTGGGGATGCTGAAATTTGAAATTAGGACATACCAGTTTCAAAGAAACAAGTAGAGAAAAATGTAGTAGTCTGGTAAAAACCTCAGTGCAGACAAGAAGAGAGAGTTCTATTATGTGAGTAAGAGTTCAGAAGAGATTGTAAATTGTGCAGTTTTCCGTGTAGTGAAGAAAGGTCGTGCCCTTTTATAGTGTAAAAACCAAGTAGAAATAAGGTAAGAAATTATTGAAGGGCTGATTGTCAATCAATTACACAAGACTCCCTTTAGTTAAGGGATTCAGATTCAAACGGGTATAAACCAATTAAGGAAAGAAATTAATCAAACACTTTGTGCAAAGTAGGAAATTAGGGGTGAGTACATAAAAGTTATTTAAGGACAGAGTTTTTGAAATACACGGTTTGTGCAAATAAGGTAAGCAAATCAATTAACAAATAGCAAATCAAAATAGTCTGAAATTTTGCATGATTGAACTGAGTCAGAAGATGGGAAAGGTTTTTAACTTAAGGGAAATCAGCAAACAATGGAAAGGGAATCAATTAGACCCATATTCAGAGGGAAGTAGGAACTAATCACAAATTCAAAAGCTACTTTAAAGGGAAGTCTATCATATATAAGGAGCATACGGACATGTTAAGCATGAAGGAAGACTGTAGTGTCATTGTAAAGTCAGTAGAAAATCAAGTATAGAAAAGTTTAGCAAAAGGTCAGAGTCATATGAAAGCAAGGAATGGGTCTGAAAAAGTTAGGGGTTTTGAAATAAACCCTAAGTTCAATCAAATTACATAATCAGCTTGGCAGAACCCCCAAATACTAGGATTTCCACATTGAATCAAGTACAGAGATGGGAAGGCAAGTAGTTGAAACAGGCTCAGAGTCTTCACAGTTGAAACCTCTTGTATGCTTCTTTCATCAACAAAAACTCATGAGAAAAACATGATAGCAAAGTAACATGCGGAACACAGTGGAAGCAATCAAAAGAAAAACACTGATAGGAACAATAAAAGAAACATGCTTAAGAGATTTTTCAGAAGAAACTTAAACATAGCTTAATAAAAGGAAAATAAGGAAACTTAAGATCTTAGCAGGAAAATACAGTAGGAGAAACATGCTCGAACATAGTAGAAGACAAAAAATATAAGAACACAGTAGAAAAGCATATGAGAGCATAGTATGAAAAACATGGTAGGACAACATACAAGCATGGAGTATATAAAACTTAGTAAAAGAACATACAAGAACGGAGTGTAAAAACTCAGTAAAAGAACATACAAGAACGGAGTGTAAAAACTCAGTAGAAGAACATACTAGGTAGAAGAAAACATAAGAACACAGTAGAGGCAAATAGATACAAAAGACAAAGGAGAGAAAGTCAGAGAAACATTTAAACATTTTTAGAAAACCCTAGATCGGAAACGAAGCGGTTTTGAAAGTAATTTTTAAAAGAAAAGTTAGGGAAATCATTTGAAAACTCAAGGAGAGCACAGATACACAACAAATCTAAGGAAATCGGAGAAAACCTCGAAGGGTTTGGGTTTCAAAAGAACCCTAGAAGTGAGATAGGCTTTGAAAGGTCATCGATTTGAGTTGGAGAGGTCAGAATCAGGCTCAAACTACCATGGTATGCCGGAGTAAAGCCGGAAATGGCCGTGGAACCTTGAATCGACAAAGGTCTGGGCGCAAACCTTTGAGGTCGGGCCTCGAATCTTCAGGTATCAGGCGCGTGGGAGCAAGAGAAGGAGAGTATAAGACTCCCAAAGCCTGAGAAGCCATGGATTCCGGTGGGTTTCAAGGTGGAGGTGATGGTAAGAGGCGGTTAGGATTTGGGAATGTTCGAGAGAGTTTGAGAGAGTTTGAGAGCTCAGAGGCGGATGGTAGGTGACAAATGAGAATGTTAGGGTGGTCGTTTGGGTTAAAAAGGTTAGAATGAATAGGGGTCGTTGATCTCAGAGATCAACAACCAGAATGATAGGGGTCTGTGTCAGGTAGGATTTAATCGGGTCAGGGGAGGGTTTAAATTAAAATTGGGTTGGGGAATTGAGATTGGGAATTGGGTTCATTTGGGGCTCAAATAAGGCTAAAATTGAAATAAACGAGGCTAACATTTAAATAGCCATTTTTCCCTTATTTATTTTATGAAAATAGTAAAATAATTTCTGGAAATAAATTAAAGGTACTAAATTGATTAATAATTTGTAAATATTAAATTCAAAATACTGGAATCAAATTTGTAATTATAAACACAATTAAATCTTAAAATAGGCTAAAATTGCAATTATATGCAATTTAACTTTAAAATACTAAATAAATCTGTACAAAATGTGCAAAAATTACCTTAGCTATATTTTGGTATAAATATGAGAATTCAATAAAGGAGTTACCAAAAATGATAATTTGGGAAATAATTATTGGTTTTTTCTGATAAAATACGGCGATAAATTGATTTTAAAATCTTTTACAAATTGAAAAAATAATAAAACACTTGGACATGCTTATATATGCATACTTATGCTATTGTGAAAGTATTTTGCATATGAAAAATATATAGGAAAAAAATGGGGTATCAACAATTGTCAACAAGTGAAATATGAGCATTAGATACCGTGTGGCTTGCTTCAGCAGATGCATATTCTAGAGTGAAAGAGGGAGATTATCACTATGGAATTTTTTTTTGGACTTCCACAGACTTTGAGAAAGTTCGATGCTATTTGGGTGATTGTGGATCGGCTGACCAAGTCCGCGCACTTCATTCCTGGGTGTACTACTTATTCTTCAGAGCGGTTGGTAGAGATCTATATCCAGGAGATTGTTCGTTTGCACGGCGTCCCAATTTCCTTAATTTCAGATAGGGGAACTCAGTTTACATCGTAGTTTTGGAGGTCTGTGCAGCGAGAGTTGGGTACTTAGGTTGAGTTGAGCACAACTTTTCATGCTTAGACGGATGGGCAGTCCGAGCGTACTATTCAGATATTGGAGGACATGTTGCGTGCTTGTGTCATTGATTTCGGAGGGTCATGGGATCAATTTCTACCGCTTGTAGAGTTTGCTTATAACAACAGCTACCAGTCGAGTATTCAGATGGCTTCATATGAGGCTTTATATGGGAGGCGGTGTAGATCTCCAGTTGGTTGGTTCGAGCCTGGTGAGACTAGGCTATTGGAGACAGACTTGGTGGAGGATGCTTTAGAAAAGGTGAAGGTGATTCAGGAGAGGCTTTGTATAGCACAGTCGAGGCAAAAGAGTTATGCTGATAGGAAGGTTCAGGATGTGTCCTACATGGTTGGTGAACAGGTTCTGTTGAAGGTTTCGCTCATGAAGGGTGTTATGAGATTTGGGAAGAAAGGGAAGTTGATCCTTGGTTCATTGGGCCTTTTGAGGTTCTTCGAAGGATTGGGAAGGTGTCTTATGAACTTGCTTTGCCACCCAGCTTGTCGAGTGTGCATCTGGTATTTCATGTTTCTATGCTCTGGAAATATATTGGAGATCCGTCTCATGTTTTGGATTTCAGCACAGTTCAGCTGGATGATGATTTGACTTATGATATGGAGCCAATAGCTATTTTGGGTCGTCAGGTTCGAAAGTTGAGGTTAAAGGATATAGCTTCGGTGAAAGTGCAGTGGAGAGGTCGGCCCGTGGAGGAGGCTACCTGGGAGACCGAGCGGGAGATGCAGAGCAGATATCATCACCTGTTTGAGGCTTCAGATATGTTTCTTGATTCGTTCGTGGACGAACATTTATTTAAGTTGGGGAAGATGTGATGACCTGGCCAGTCGTCTCATGAGTTATTATTCCGTTATCCCTATTTCTGCTTCTTTATGCTTTGTTTATCCGTGTTATGCGATATCGGGTTGGCCGGATCAAATCCGAAAGGAATTTGGTAAGGTTTGAGACACTTAGTCTCTTTTGAGGGAGCTTAAGTTGAAAAAGTCAACCAGATGTTGACTTATGTGTTAAAGGGCTCGGATGTGAGTTCCGATGGTTCGGTTAGCTTCGAGAGGTGATTTGTGACTTAGGAGCGTGATCGGAATGAATTTTGGAGGTTTCGAAGTAGATTTTGGCTTGAATTGGCGGAGTTGATATTTTGGCAATTTCTGGTTGGTAGGCGAGATTTTGATATAGGGGTTGTAATGGAATTCCGAGAGTTGCAGTAGCTTCGTTGGGTTATTTGGGATGTGTTTTCAAAATTTTACGTCATTCGGACGTGATTTTGTTGGGTTTTTGATCAAAAACAGAATTTGGAAGATTTTAGAAAGTTTGGCTTGAATCTGATGTGTTTTGGGTGATTTGATGTTATTTAAGGTGTTTTGATGATTGGAACAAGTTTGAATAAGGTATTAGGATGTGTTCGTGCCTTTAATTGAGGTCCCTGGGGCCTCGGGTGAGTTTCGAGGGGTCGAATAGATCATTTTGGAGTTAAGGATTATTGAAGAAATTCCATTCAGCTATTGCAGGGATTTTACCTTTCGCGTTCGCTAGTGGACCCTCGCGTTCGCGAAGAGTCAGTTGGAGAAGGAAAAAATTAAGCCTTCGCGTTCGTGAAGGGCTAAGGATTGGAGCATCGCGTTCACGATATGGCAGTCGCGTTCGCGTAGAGTCTTTTGGTCAGCTGGGTTTGAGGTCAAGTTGTTCATCGCGTTCGCGGGAGGGGGAGCGCGTTCGGGAAGGTTCGTCTGGGTAAAGCATCAAGTTTGCGAGGGCTTGGTCATGATCACGTAGGAGAAAAATTGGTCAAAGTAAATTTGTGCTTCGCGAACGCGAGGGTTTGACCGCGTTCGCGAAGAAGGAATAAATGCCTGGGTAGAATGTTTTTAAGCTCGTCTTGTCTGTGATTTTGGGGCTTATTTCCTCCATAGTTGATCATTTTTGGAGATTTTTGAAGGGGATTGAAGAGGGATTCAAGGGGAAACGTTTGGAGGTAAGCATTTTGGACTAAAAACTCGATTATTATGTGAATTCCACCTAGAAAACCATGGAAATTAACCCAAAAATTGAAGAACTAGGGCTTGGAAATTTATACCTTTAATTGAGGATTTGAAGGACCATTTGAAAGCAGATTCGAGAACTTTTGATATGTATGAACTCGTGGGAAGATAAGGAATCTATTGGTGTAAAAATTTCTGAATTTTGAGACGTGGGCCCCGGGGGGGGGGGGTTGGTAATTTCGGGATTTGTGCCCTTTATTGATTGTTTTCGCTTGGGCTTCGTTCCCTTAGCATATTTTGACGTCCTCGTTATGATTTTGGATATATTCAACACGAGTGGAGGCCGATTCGAGGGGCAAAGGCATTGCAAGCTAGAGATTTGACCGGTTCGAGGTGAGTAATGATTGTAAATGATGTTCTGAGGGTTTGAAACCCCGGATTGCACATCGTAGTGCTATATTAAGGTGAAGCACATGCTCGATGACGAGTATGGGGTCATGAACTATTGGGCATTGTTACTTGGTCCGTCCCGACTGATGATTTTATCGCGTATTTGACTGAAATCTATTTGTTATCATCATTATTTGGGTTGAATGCCATATTTGGGCCTTGTGCCAACTATTTGAACCCTTCGGGGATTTTTATTGATATTTCCTCACTATTTTGACTTTATACTTGAACTCAGTCATGTTATTTTCCACTGTTTTCATACTCAGCCATGTTTACTCAGTGTTAAGACTTAAATGATATTTTAAATGATGTTTGGGCTGAGAAACACTATTTTACTATTGCCCGAGGGGCTTGTGAGGATTTTCGACTGAGTAAGGCCGAGGGCCTATATTGTGAGGAAACCGAAGATAGAGTGAGAGAGTGAGTAGATTCATTGATGGACTTACTTTCAGTGTCAGACTGCGAATTCCCAAGGAGACCAAAGATGATATTTCTTTTCATAGGGCCGTAGAGATTGCTAGACGGATTGAGATGTTTTATGGTCAGGATAGGGGGCGGTATGTGAGAAGATGCCTAGTCATTTTGGTGGTTCATTAGTGCCTTGTCTGGACGCAGGGGTTCATTTGGTAGATGTTATCCTCCCAGGCCTAGTAAGTTAGTGCTGCAAGCATCCCACAGTGCTTCGGGCAGTCATGGTTCTTATGGGTCTCATCCTGAGCAGCTAGCCTACAACACACCTTCAACTCCCATTAGTGCACCTTTGATCCAGAGTTATCAAGGTGGTTATTCAGGTCAATAGGGTCAGTTCTAGAGTTAGCAGTCACAACAGCCGAAGACTTGTTATACTTGTGGAGATTCAAGGCACGTTGCGAGATTTTTCTCTAGGTCACAAGGTGGCATGCGACAACAGGGTTCTCGTGCCATGGTTCATATATTGGTTGCTCCACCACTTTCTCAGCCAACTAGAGGCGGGGTTCAGGTTGCTAGAGGTGGAGGTCAGGCCATTTGAGGTGGAGGCCAGCCAATTAGAGGCAGTCCGAGAGGCGTAGGTCAAAGTGGTGAGGCCCAACCCCATTTTTATGCATTTCCAGCTAGAACTAAGGCAAAGTCATCTGGCGCCGTCATCACATGTATTTATCTAGTTTTCCATAGAGATACCTCTATTCTATTTGATCTGGGCTATACATATTCATACGTGTCATCCTATTTCGCTTCATATTTTATTTTGCCTCGTGATTCCTTGAGTGCTCCTGTATATGTGTCCACGCCTGTGGGAGATTCTATTATTGTAAATCGTGTTTATCGCTCGTGTGTGGTTTCTATCAGGAGCCTTTGAGACTAGTATAGATCTTCTACTTCTTGCTATTGTGGATTTTGATGTTATTTTGGGCATGGATTGGTTTTCACCTTATCATGATATTTTGGACTATCACGCCAAGACAATGACGTTATCCATGCTAGGGTTGCTCATTTTACACCCCACGTTTTCGTACGCGAGAGTACGTCGTAAGTCAACTGATTTAAGCTCATAAATGAAATCGTCTTTGAAAGTGCATAAAGTATGTTAATCATGTTACTTTGGAGGTTACAAATCTTTAAGATCATGGATAACCAGTACCAAGAGAGTTAAAAGGCGTACAAGCTAAACAAAGTGAAGAAAATAAGTTTCGTTGAATGTTGACATACTGGGAATGTTATAACATATACTTTTAGCGTGATACTAGGATTCTTAACATGATAAGAAGGTTATATTATGAGTTATTTTAGTTGTATGATAGTCGTGTGTTACATCTTGAAGTGAAGAGTTGTGGAAAAAAAGTTTGCAAAGGTCATCACAAGTTACATTTATAATGTGCTGAAAATTAGGTCAAATATAGCAGAGCATTTCTCCTAATATACATGGAAATACAAGATGATCCACCTATCAAATTGAAGATCTACGAGTCTAGTTTCTAATGCATTGAGTTGTCCATGCAAGAATAGCAAAAATATAATGATAAGGTGATAGCTAATCCATGCCCAAAATAACATCAAAATCCACAATAGCAACAAATAGAAGATCTACACTAGTCTCAAGGCTCCTGATAGAAACCACACATGACACGATGACGAAGTCTACAATCATTAGGTTGTTTGAGTGTAGATTAGGGGATTTATAGAGGTTGGACGTCCTCCAATTCTACTTGGTATCATACTGGAAATGTTGTTAATTTAATTAATATATGATAATGGGGTTGAAGGGCGCTTAAGGGATTCAATCCGAGTTTGCCGCTCGTCGTAATATGTTGATGACTTGATAATGAAATATTTTTACCCTATTGTTGATGTTCTATTATTGTATGTCTCTAGTTTTTGTTGTTGGTATATGGTATAAGAGGAGGCCCTTGTTACAGGGAAGATTCTGCCCAAATTTACATAAACAAGCTACTAGTTTAAGTTGCAGACTTAGCCTTTACTCAGCATTGATTTTGAATCTCCTTATGCTATGGTAGATTGAGTTGAGTTGTTTGAAGAATTTTTTGGAAGGTATTAAGGACTCAATGGAGTTAAGGTAAGTTAAGGATATCCCTTATTTCCTTTTGGCATGATCAATGTGATATAAATGAAAAGAGCAAAGGCAGAACTTTCATAAATAACTCTATTCTTAAAAGTACTAGGTGTACCTATGTTCTTGATTCCCCATGTGTCCTACTATTATACTTCCTGTTCATGGGTCACGGGAAATATGTAAGTTGATAAAGTTTATTTCATGATATTAACCGAAGGCATATTGATTTTATGACTGCCTGAAAGATCTTATTGAATTACTTCTTATGCATTGCATTCATTTCTACATGTACATTGACCCATGGCGATATGGCGTTATATACATATATATTATATGTATATAGGTTATGGGAAAAGGTTATGGAATTATATATGTACCACCACCTGATCAGCTAGTATACGTTGATGATTTTGCCCACAAAAGGCCAAGATGATATAATGAGATGCCCTCAGAGGCTTGATGATGTTATGTACGCTTATACCTATGCATGATATGATATTTATACACATATGCATGACATTATAAATGTTTTATGATTCATAGACCGATTCCGACTATAGGTTGAGTTCCTTACTCCATGTTTCTTTTATGTCTTTTATGTACTACTTTCATGCCTTGCATACTCGGTGCTTTATTTGTACTGACATCCCTTTTGCCTGGGGACGCTGTGTTTCATGCCCGTAGGTCTCGATAGAGAGGTTGACAGTCCTCATAGTAGGCTATCAGCTCTGCGGAAGGTGTTGGTACACTCATTTAGCTCTAGAGTTGCCTATTTGGTCAGTATGCTTTGGACATGTATTGATTGGCATGGCGGGCCCTGTCCTGACCTTTATACGTCTATGTACTCTTAGAGGCTTGTAGACAGATGTCATGTATATGTATACTTGTATGGCCTTATCGACCTATGTTTCAAGTTTACAAATGATCACGTCGGCCTTATAGGCCCGTATGTCACCTGTATAAATTTGTATATCATGTTGGGTCATCTTATGTCGAGTATTCCCTTATGTTTTATTTTGGTTCTTTCATGATGTCCCGTTTGGCCCACTTACCCAAGATGGTATGATAAGAAAGATATGTTACGTTGGTACTCGGTTGAGTAACGCATCGGGTGCCCATCGCGGCCCTGCGTTTGGGTCGTGACAAAAGTGGTATCAGAGCAGTTCTTTCCTTGGGAGTCTACAAGCCGTGCCTAGTAGAGTCTTGTTTAGGGTGTGTTGTGTACCACACTTATAAGCAGGAGGCTACATGGCATTTTGGACTGTCACTCTCTCTTCTTACTATAGATCATATGGTAGAACTCAGTTGTAAGAATTAAAACTCCTAAATTGTACTTTATTCGTAATACAACGCTACCTACATCCAGAAAGAGAGTTGGTAAGGGATTGAATATGGCTGTGGAAGAGTTGAGTCAGAGGAACTCGATTTTGCATCATGCTTATGATGAGTAAATGTGAGGTCTTCAGCAGATCATATGTGTACTTAGACATGTAAGCTTCTTGATATGGAGCTCTAAGGCATTAATATCTATCCACCCATATGGTAAAAAGAAACAAGAGAATCAGAAGGTCGATACAAGTTTCAACAAATAAAACAAGCAAGGTGAATAAGGGTACGAGGTGCTAGTTAGTAAATATTATCAGTATTTATAATTCAGGCAGAGAAATATAAATATTCTGAGTTACTATTAACAGTAATAAAGATACATACAATTGGCCAAACCTATCTCAGTTATGCTCTATAGGAGCTAACTGATATAGTTTAAGAGAAGAATGGGATATCAATGTAACGACCCAGCCGATCATATCATGAGTTATAGCCCCATTTTCCCCATTTATGCTTCTTTATGTATTGTTCAGCTGTATTTCATCGTATCATGTTGGTTGGTTTGGGTTCGGAGTGGTTTTGGAGTGAATTGAGACACTTAGTGTCCTTTGAGTAGGCTTAAGTTGGAAAAGTCAACTAGATATTGACTTATGTGTGAATGATCTCGGATGGGAATTCTGAGGGGTCAGATAGCTTCGTTAGGTGATTTTAGACTTGGGAGCACATCCGGAATGTAGTTTGGAGGTCCGAGGTAGACTGAGGTTTGAATTAGCGAAATTGGAAATTTGGCATTTTTCAGTCGGTAGTGGAAATCTTGATATCGGGGTCAGAATAGAATTTCAAAAATTGGAGCAGGTCCGTAGTGTAAATTTTGACGTGTGTGCCAAAGTTTAGGTCATTCAGAGGTGATTTGGTAGGTTTCGGCATCGTTTACGAAATTTGGAAGTTTGGAGGTTCTTAGGCTTGAATCCGAGGGTGATTTGGTGTTTTGATGTTGTTTTCAGTGTTCCGAAGGTTTCAATGGTGATATGTGACTTGTTGGAATATTTGGTTGAGGTCCCGAGGGCCTCAAGTTGATTTCGGGAGGTTGACGGATCAAGGATAGGATTTGAAGAAGTGCCGAAGATTACCTTCACCTGTCATAACCGCACCTGCAAAGTGGGGAACGCAAGTGCGAGGTTCGCAGAAGCGGCCAAGGCTAAGGAAGCCAGGAGCCGCAGGTGCGGAAGGAGGAATGCACCTATATGACCGCTGGGTTTGACCGCAGAAGCGGTCCCGCAGATGCGGGTAATGGGCCGCAGGTGCGAGATGCCTAATAGAAGGTATTTAAGGAAGCCCTTCGCGAATTTTGGGTGTTCTTCACCATTTCTCTCCGGATTTTGGAGATATTTGGAGGGTTTTGAAGAGGGAATCAAGGGGATACTCATTGAGGTAAGTTATTTGAACTTAATACTTGTGATTATGGTAAATTTCAGTGGTTTAGGCATGAAATTTGTGGAAATTGGGGAAGAAATTGAGGGGATTAGGGCTTAAAATTGGAGAGTTTAATTTGAGGATTTGAGGGGCCATTTGACGTCGGATTTTGATGGTTTTGGTATGTATAGACTCGTGAGTGAAAGAAGTTCCAAGTTTTGTGATTTTTGTCGAATTCCGAGACGGGGGCCTGAGGGCTGGGTTTGGATGAATTTCGGGATTTTGGTATAAATTGATAGTTTTTCATTTGGAATTGATCCCTTGGCCCATATTGATCATATTGTGTTGTTTTTGGTTAGATTCGAGGCATTTGGAGGCCGATTCTAGTGGCAAGGGCATCACAGAGTAGGGATTTGGCCGGTGCAAGGTAAGTAATGATTGTAAATTTTGTCCTAAGGGTATGGAGCTCCGGATTACACATCATTTCACTATTTTTAGGTGACACACATGCAAGATGACGAGCGTGTGGGTGTGCACCGTTTGGGATTGTGGCTTGGTCTGTCCCGTAGCAACTATTAAGTTGCGTATTTGACTGAAACTATTTGATACTTATGTGTTTTAGAAAGAATTTCTATGATTTTGGTTGAATGCCATATTTGGGCCTCGTGCCAAGTTGTTTGGGCCCTTAGGGGCCCTTTTCTGTTATTTCCTTACTATTTTGACTTATGATCTGTACTCAGTCATGCTATATTTTACTGTTTTCATAACTCAGTCTTTATTACTCCGTTTTGACACATAAAATGATATTTTGGGCTAAGCACCCTATTTTACTGATAGCCTGAGTGGCTTGAGAAGTTTCTGACCGAGTAAGGCCGAGGGCGTGTGTTGTGAGGATATTATAGGATCGAGATGTGTGCCACAGCATGTTGTTACTGATTTGTGTTAATGAGAGGCCGAGGGCCTGATTTATTATGCCACGAGGTGTCTTGTTATAGCACTTGGGCTGTAGGATCCCTCCGGAGTCTATACATCCCCAGTGAGCGTGGGTACCCTGAGTGAGTGATATGATGTTGCCCGAGAGGCTGTTCTTGATTTATGTTGTGCCCGAGGGGCTGATTACGAGTGATTGCGAGGTTGCCCGAGGGGCTGATTTTGAGTGATGTTATGTCCGAGTGGCAATTTATGATACATGTTTTGCTCGAGGGGCTATTTATGATTTTCATCACTTTTACTTTAAAATTTTCACTTGAACCACTATTGAAACTGTTGAAAAATTTCTTCAAATGATTTTTTATCGAAATTGGGTTTTAAAACGAGATGATTTCACTTATATACTGATTTGAAAGCATGTTGTACTTACTGAGATTTCATTACGTGGATTTATGTGTTTCTTACTGCTCAGTCTTTATTTTCCTTTATTACATACTGAGTTGGCGTACTTACATTACTCCCTGTACCCTGTGTGCAGATCCAGGGGTTGTTGGGCGTGATAGCGAGTGCTGATTTCTTCCATCCGTCGTGGATATTCAGAGTTGTCAAGGTAGCTGCATGGCGATCAGATAGTGCTTTCTAGACTGTAATAGTCTTAGTTGTTGTCGGATAGTCCTTAGTAGATGCTCATGACTTGTGACACCCCGATATGGGGTTTTTGTTTCTTTCGCACTTTGTTATTTAGCTTATGCTATGAAGTTTTATTAATTAAAAGCTTAAAAACAACTTTATTTTGAAATGTCGAATTATTTTGGGAATGTGTCGGCTGGTGTAACGACCCGACCGGTCTTTTTTAGCATTTGCATTTCGCTCGTCGGTTCTCGGGCATGATTAGCCTCGTATGATGTATTATCACTTATGTAAATCGTCGGTTTTGGTTTTCAGGTGGAACAAAAAAGATATGGAAGACTGGTTCTCAACTTAAGGCTTAAAATTTGAGAGGTTTAACGAAGTCTTTGACCTTTAGTACTCGATCTCAGATTTGAATTTTTATGATTGGATTAGCTCCATTGGATGATTTGGGACCTAGGAGCATGTTTGGAACGTAATTTGGAGGCCCGTGGTAGATTTAGGCTTAAATTGGCGAAACTGGAATTTTGGCACTTTTTGGTTGGTAGTGGAAATCTTAATATCGGGGTTGGAATGGAATTCCGGAAATTTGAGTACGTCTGTAGTGTCATTTGTGACGTGTGTGCAAACTTTTAGGTCATTCAAAGTTGAATTGATAGTTTTCGGCATCGTTTATGGAATTTGAAAGTTCCTAAGTTCTTACGCTTGAATCCGAAGTTGATTTGAGTGATTCGAAGGCTTGACTAAGTTTTAATGATGTTATGGGAGGTGTTGGTATGTTTGGGTTGAGGTCTCGAGGGCTTCGGGTGTGTTTCGGGTGAGTTTTGAGCAAGTCCGGGCATTACCGGAACTTAGAAAATGGTTCTGATGCTTAAATCTTTGCTGGGGGCAGAAGTCTTACCATTGAGGCAGAAGTTTTTCCGCTAACGCGGTGGGATTACTGCTGAGGCGGAAAATGCTCCGTGGTCCGCGGTGAGGAAGAATCCGCAGGTTCACTGGTCTAATTTCGGAATCCTATATCTTTTTATCTACAAGGAAATTTGAGATTATTTAAAAACGAAAGTTGTAGCTCTTCGTGTCTAGCTTTCAGAAAGCTAAAGAAATCACAATATGGACATCTATAATGAATGTTATGGTCAAAATACTAAACCATGTCACTGCAGTCAACATTTTCTGCTATAGCGGTGGATTTACCGCGGTCAGCGGTGATATTACCGCATTCAGAGGTGGTTACTGCCGTCAGCGGTGATGGGGATCCGAAAGGTGCTCTATAAATACGAGATTTGGGGTTTTATTTCATATTTTGACCTACAGATCTCGGGCTTTGGTGATTTTTCTAGGGATTTTCAAGAAAATCATCGGTGTAAGTGATTCTAACTCAATTTTGGCTAATATATATGATTATAACGTTAGATTCATCATTTGAGTAGAGATTTGGGATGAAAATTTGGGGAAAATTGTGGAACTGCATAAAATGAATTTTTGGGATTTGAAAGCCGATTCGAAGTCGGAATTGAGTGAAACTAGTATGGATAGTCTCGTAATTGAATGGGTTGTCAGATTTTGAAACTTTGGCTGGATTCCAAGACGTGGGCCCGGGGGCCGGTTTTGAGCAATTTCGGGATTCTTGAGTTAATTTGATTATTTTCACCTCGGCTTTGTTGTTTTAGCATATATTGATGATAATATTCTGATTTTGGTTAGATTTGGAGCATTTGGAGGCCGATTCGAGAGGCAAAGGCATCGCGGTCTAGAGTTTGGACCGGTTTGAGGTAAGTAATGGTTGTAAATGTTTGTCCTTATGAAACCCCAGATTTCACATCATTGTGATATTTTGAGGTGATGTACACGAGATGACGAGCGTGGGGTTGTGCACCGTTGGGGATTGTGACTTAGTCCATCCCGCATGATTATTAAACCGTGTATTTGATTGAAAATTATTTGCTATCATTATGTTTTGGGCTAAATGCCATATTTGGGCCTCGTGCCAACTGTTTTGGACCCTTAGGGGATTTTTACTACTATTCCTCATTGTTTTGACTTCGTATTTGTACTTAGTCATGCTATATTCTACTGTTTTTACAACTCATCCACATTTACTTGTTTTTGATATTTTAAATGATATTTTGGGTTGAGCATCATGTTTTACTGTTGCCCGAGTGGCTTGTGAGTTTCTAACTGACTAAGGTCGAGGGCCTGTTTTGTGAGGATATTATGGGATCAGGCTGCGCGCCGTAGCAGTGTGGTACTGATTTATGATTATGAGGCCGAGGGCCTGATTTGTTATGCCACGAGGTGCTTGATATGAGGCCGAGAGCCTATTTGACTATGCCACGAGATGGCTTGTTATTGCGCTTGGGCCGTAAGGGGCCCCTCCCGAAGTTTGTACACCCCCAGTGAGTGCGGGTACCTAGTGTGAGTGACATGATGTAGCCTGAGGGGTGTTGTTGTTTCATATTGTTGCCCAAGGGGCTATTCTTGATCCATGTTTTTCCTGAGGGGTGATTCTTGATTCATGTTATGCCCGAGGGGCTGATTACGAGTGACTGTGAGGTAGCTCAAGGGGCTGGTTCTATTGATATTATGCCCGAGGGGCGGTTTGTGGTACATGTTTTGCCCGAGGGGCTATTTACGTTTATATCATTTTTACTCATTGTTTTATCACTCATTTGAAACTAGTGAAAGTTGTTTTAAAAGGTTTTTCTGAAACTGAGCTTGATTTACGAAGAAATGATTTCTGTGCTGTTTTGGAAATGTACTGCATTTGTTGTAGCATTATGACGTGGCTTATGTACTTTTTTACTACTCAGCTTTCATTTACTTTTATTACTTACTGAGTTGGCATACTCACATTACTCCCTGGACCTTATGTGCAGATTCAGGTATTTCTGAACCCGGTAGCGGGTTTTGATTGCTCAATGGCAGGGTTATCAGAGTTAGCAAGGTAGTTGCCCGACGTTTGCATCCCTGCTCTTGTCCCTCTTGTCTTCCTTAGATTGTTTTAGTATATTTTCAGACTCTTCATTGTATTCAGACCTTAGTAGATTCTCGTGACTTGTGACACCCCAGATGTCGGGCTTGTGTATTTATTTCGCACTGTTCATTTAGACTTACATTATGAGATATTTGATTAATTAAAGACTAAAAAAATGACTTTTATTGAATGATGGTTAATTCAGGAATTGTGTCAGCTGGCTTAGTTTCACGATAGGGGCCATAACGACCGTGTCAATTTTAGGGTCGGACAGCTGGCCTAGTTCCATGATAGGCTCCATCACGACCGGGTAGGTTTTGGGGCTGTGACAAATAGGATCCAGCTGGGGTTAGAGTAACCCAAATTATGGATGGATTGTTATCATTAGATAACATTTCAGAAGTATAGTGCAAAACGTGGTAATAGTTCTCCTTGTGAGACACCCAAATGGTGCACTCTAGAATAGTACAGTTAGATATGAATATTAAAATGTTCAGAAAATTCAAAACATAGGAACCGAAATCCTAAAAGGGATAAATATTTACCTTAGTATGACTTCCGCCCCTAGAAAAAAACAGAGAATGTTAGGCATCCCGAAGAGCCAGTGAGATGAAGCAAGGGGAGCTAAAAGTGAAAGAATGTTTTGTTGTTATTTTCAGAATAAAGTAATAAACAGAAATATTAGCTAGAGAATAAGAAAAGAGTTAATGAAGCATTATGCGTAAGATGTGCTAAATGAGTTTTAACGTTAAATAAAAATATGACACGATGACGGAGTCTACATGCCAAATGTCATATCCTTATTTTGTTGAATGAGATGGTGACTCGAACGTTATTACTAAAAGGCTAAGTTAGACCCCTTGTAGTAACAGAAATTAGTATGGTCTAGTGAACAAGATAAAACTGAACATAAATTAGGGACAAGAGGATTTGATAATAGTTGACATCGTGACAATTTCATAGATCACGTTCCCGCAATAATAGAATAGACAACAAAAGAATAACCTTTAAAGGTCATTTAGGAAGATGCTTCCCTAAAGCAAGCACTGTGAGCAGAGTTATGCTTAAAGAACTAAATGTGCCAGTTACACTAGGTGTCACCCTTGTGCATAAGGAATTCAGTTATCCCTGGTACAGAAGGGCTACCATAAGACGAGTAAGGGTCATTGATAATGTGAACAAACGCCAAAGATGAAGAGGTAAAACATCTATAGGTAGATCGTCGTACCACTAAATCTTAGTACTCTCTTAAATGGGGGAAGATGATGTGATATGATATTAAGTCGGAGTTAAGTTGTTTAGATAAGTATAAATAGTAAAGGAAGAATGTGGTAAAAAGGCAAAAGGAATGAGTTGCATTTATTTAGACTCTACAAATATGATACGACTCCAGAACATTATGCAAGAAGGACACCAGGGAGTGGTAGTAAGTGGTCCCGCCCAGGATGTTATTGATGAATAAGTGCGAATGAACATTTGATACATAAGGAGCCAATGCGAGAGGTAATTTAAGAGAAAGGAAATAACCCAAGAGAGATTACATAGAATATAGATATGAGAATGGACCAATGAGTAGATAGTAGTTAATCCAGGAAGAGACGAGTTATGGCTAGACAAATATATACAGATAAATCAGTAGATTGTGCAAAATAAACGTAGTTAACCCCAACATAGTGAATTCAGTCTCGCAGATATGACATCGTAATACTTGAGAAATATTCAAATAGGAGTTAGGGTAGTTAAAGCTACCGTATAAGTGTTACGGAAATAATAGAGAGAGCCACTGGAAAGACAGTAAAAAATTTCAGCTAAGGAGCAACACCTACGAGCACAAGGGCGCGGAGGTAAGCAAGTAGGAATAATTATAAGTAAGAACATCAAACATTTCACCAGGTATATGATGTAATAAGCTAGCAGCTTCACAAGAGTCAGAAGGTCTACCCTAAGTAATACAACGAATGACTAGCTGAGGAAATAACGAAGAAGGCTTCAACCTAAGCATAGTAACTTGAAGAAGAAATAGTCTTGTAACAACAGTCTCACTATAATATTGTAGACACTCCATAAGAAAGTGGCACCTATCGTGGCTAATGAATGGAAACAAAATCAAATCAATGGTGATATTTGAGATTATATGAGTTATAGGAAATTCTAGTATTCATGGGCAATATGATAAGCCAAGTATTCATGCAAAAAGTTGTAGAACAACCAGGAAAAGTAATTGCTTACATTTAAAGACAATTGAGAAGGCACGAACGGAGATCTGTGGTGCTAGCAAGTTAAAGGAATGTTGCGAGTTGTGTAAATAGATATGTGTGGGTCACAAGCTAGAGTATGGTATAACGACAAGGTATTAGGTAAATTGAGTAAGGAAAAGAAAAGGTAAGTGTGAAGGTGACAATAATAGGTAATGCTTCGGAACTAAGCCTATCTTAACAAGAAAGCTCATGGTTTCTGTAAGTTATAGAAAGTTCAATATAGCCTAGATGAACTCAGATGAGTCTTAGACTAGGAGAAATCTGAAGAGATGAAATGCTATCCAGCTAGTAAAATACGGGTCAAATAGTGATAGATAAGAGGATGAGGAATAGGACTATAATGTAGTAATGATTTAAAGAAAAAAATATTTCATTAATTGCACTGGATTATAATAACCACATAAGATGAATCACATTGGGATTCTATGAAATATGTTTATTGAAGTATAGTATCATCCGTAGGTGGATTAGGCAAATCACTTCAAATGTTCCTCGATGCAGCGTGAGCCCTAGTGAAATTGCATTACATAAGAGGTTTCATGTTATCACTGATAGGTTATGGATCAACAATACGGTGAATCAATAATAAATGGATAAAAGTTCAATGTATTAGATGATAATAGGCCATAATTCTTAAGAAGATTAGTAATGAAGAAGAACTAAATAACTTAGATTTATACATATAGGATAAGCAGCGAGAGAGTAACTTAAACTTAGGTAGCAGAACTCGGTAATAATAAACTGAAGTAAGTGTTATAGTATAGTACGACCTACCTAGATGTAGTAAAGCTATTAGGAAAGATAACATAGGCTATGAAACAAGATATAGAAATAGTCGTATGTTCGACAAAGTACCGAACGAACAATTTCAGTACACCTATAGATTCCCAGAGGGACAACTTGTAATAGTTTTGTATATGTTCACAAAGTGAGGCATAGAGATTGGCTAAAAGCTGGATGAAAAAGGAGTGAAGAGTCGCATAGGTGCACATAAAAGGTTAGAGTCGTACAGGATGCATGACAAAAGGTAGCAACAATTACAAGATTGGAAGAATTCCAATCACAAATCATGGTGTGAGAAAGAGGCCTAAAGCGTGGAATGCCCGGCCCTTTGGATTTATTTGCATAACAGTTTCCTAGATGGCAAGGACAATATTGAAGAATTCATAAAGTCTATATATTATGACATTAATAATCACATCAGTCAATATTAGAGAACGAACGTTCCAAAGGAGGAGGGGGAGATGATGTTACACCCCATGTTTTCGTACGTGAGAGTACGTCGTAAGTCAATTGATGTATGTTTAGAAATGAAGTCATATTTGAAAGTGCATAAAGCAAGTTAATCATGTTACCTTAGATGTTACAAATATTTAAGATCATGGATAACCAATACCAAGGGATGAAAGGCTTAGAAGCTAAACAAATTGAAGAAAATAAGTTTCGTTGAATGTCTACAAATTGGGAATGTTATAACATGTACTTTTGGGGTGATACTAGGGTTCTTAACATGATAAGGATGTTATGTTATGAGTTATTTTAGTCGTATGATATTTGTGTGTCACATTTTATAGTCAAGCGATTTGTGGAATAAAAGTTTGCAAACATCATCACAAGTTAGACTTATAATGTGCTGAAAATTAAGTCAAATGTAGCAGAGCTTATCTCCTAATATACATGGAATTACAGGATGATCCACATAAAAAAGTAAATATCTACAAGTCTAGTTTCTAATGAATTGAGTCGTCCATCCGTATGGCATTAGAGTAGAGAGATATTTCTCATTTTCACGAGACTGCGCAAGCAGCTCCCAACAGGACCTACTTAGGCGGTGATCGACCTACATCGTTTTAAAAATGATTTGGATGCCTATTTTTGCTCATTTTCAACTCAACTTAGACTCCAAAATTCTCCTAACCCTCCTAAATAGGTACCATAAGGGTTTTAAGGGGAATCAAAGTGATTACACAATATTTGAATATCAAAAGTTAGTTCTAGTGAAGAACAACATCTCTTTGAGGTTGTGCTGTCATTAAGAGTAGTTGTGGGCTCTGTTTGGTGGAAATTTCAAGTGGTTGCTCCTGGAATAGGTATGTATAATACTCTACTATATGTTCTTGAAGTTTTTTTTTACGTTGGTTGCATTATTTGAGCAAGATACTACAAGAGAAGATTTGAATTAGTTTGAGATGTTATTGTTCTTAATGGATTTTTTTGGAAGGTTGTTTCCATGAACTTTAAATGGTTGGAAACCTTGGAAAATGACTTGTTTATACTGTTTTTTTTTCATGAATATATTGTCTACATGTCGAACTTGCTATTGTTATTGTGAATAAGAAGATAAAGGACAACATAACAATGGAAAGTTGTACTTGTTGTTGTTGTTGGATTGTTGTACTGTTTAAGTGTGAATTAATTGATTAATAGGAGGTTGGAAGACCTCCAATTTTACTTGGTATCATATTGGACATGTTTTTATGTTAACACATGTAGGATAACGAGGTTGAAGGGCGCTAAAGCGATTCAATCCGAGCTTGTCGCTTGTCGTGATATGTTGATGATTGATTAATGAAATATTTTGTACCCTATTGTTCATGTTGTTCTTATTGTATTGATCTGGTTGTTGTTGTTGGTATATGGTATTGGAGGAGGCCTTTGTTACAGGGGAGATGCAGCACAAATTTACATAAAGGAGCTACTAGTTTAAATTGTAGACTTAGCCTTTACGCATCCCTGATTTTGAATCTCCTTATGCTATGATAGATTGAGTTGAGTTGTTTGAAGAATTTCTTGGAAGGTATTAAGGACTCAATGGAGTTAAGGTATGTTAAGTCTATCCCTTCTTTCCTTTTGGCATGATCCATATGATACAAATGAAACGAACAAAGGCGGAACTTTCACAAATGCCTCTTTTCTCAGAAGTACTAGGGGTGCCTATGTTCTTGATTCCCCATGTTTCCTATTATTATATCATCTATTCATGGGTCTCAGAAAATACGTAAGTTGATAAAGTTTATTTTATGATATAATCCGAAGGCATATTGATTTTATGACATCCTAAGAGATCTTATTTACTTCTTATTGCATATTATTCATTTATACATGTATATTGACACATGACCAGATGGTGTTATATACGTGTATATTATATGTATATGGAGTATGGAAAAATGTTATAGCATAATATATGCACCACAAACTAATCAGCTGGTATACGTTGATGATTTCGCCCACACTGGCCCTGCCCCGACCTTTATACGTTTATGTACTCTTAGAGGCTTGTAGACAGATGCCATGTATATGGATACTTGTATGGCCATGTCGACCTATGTTTTGAATTTACAAATGAACTTGTCGGCCTTATAGGCCCGTATGTCACCTGTATAAGTTTGTATATTATGTTTGGTTGTCTTATGTCAGGTATTCCCTTATGTTTTATTCCGGTTATCTCATGATGGCCCATTTGGCCCACTTACCCATGATGGTATGATAAGAAAGATATGTTACATCGGTACTTGGTTGAGTAAGGCACCAGGTGCCTATCGTGGCCCTTCGGTTTGGGTCATTACAAAAGTGGTATCAAAGCAGTTTTGTTCTAGGGAGTCTAAAAACGGTGCCTAGCAGAGTCTTGTTTAGGTGTGTCATGCACCGCACTTATAAGTAGGAGGCTACAAGGCATTTAGGACTATCACTCTTTCTTCTTACTCTAGATCGTGCGGTAGAGCTTAGTGTCACGACCCTAAAATATAGTGAAATAGAACAAGTGCGGCAATAAACACAGCCCGACATCGGGGTGTCACCAGTCATGAGCATCTAGAACATCCGTCTAAGAGTATGAGAAGTATACATAGTCTAGTACAAGGCTCGTACAAGGAAAATAAAGATAGGAAGGATAAACACTAGGCTGCGAACGCCGAGCAACTACCTAGTGAACTCCGAACAGCCTGCTGAAAGTAATCAGCCCTCGCTAGCGGGACCCAAAGCTCCTAAATCTGCACACAGGGTGCAGGGAGTAATGCGAGTATGCCAACTCAGTGAGTAATAAAAGTAAGGCAGCTGAGCGATAAGAAAACACGTAAAATATAGCAAAATGCTACAAAGAGGCAGTGTAAAACCAATATAATGCAATAAAACAGTGAAAACTTATAAAAACACCTTAGTTCAGTATAAGCTTCTTTAAAACATCTTTTAATAGTTAAACAAGTGAATGAAAAGCAATGAGAAAAGATAAACACATAAAACCAGCCCCTTGGGCAAAGTACCAACAGAATCAGACCCTGGGGTTATCTCACAATCACTCGTATCATCCCCTCGGGCAATAGCATGGAACAACATCAGCCCCTCGGGCCATAAAATATCTTACACTGGGTACCCGCGCTCACTGGGGATGTACAGACTACGGGAAGGGCCCCTTACGGCCCAAGCGCAATAACAAGCCATCTCGTGGCATAATCAAACAGGCTCTCGGCCTCATATCAACCCACCTTATGGTGTACAACTCATGCCCTCGGCCTCATAATCATGAATCAGCACAATATCACTGCGGTGCACAGCCCGATCCCATATTAACCTCACAACACGGGTCCTCGGCCCTACTCAGTCAGAAATATCTAAAAGCCACTCGGGCATAGTAAAATATTATGTTTAGCACAAAATATCGTTTAAGATATCAACACAGAGTAAACATGGTTGAGTTATGAAAATAGTAGAATATGGCATGACTGAGTACAAGTATAAAGTCAAAACAGTGAGAAATAGTAGTAAAAATCTCCTAAGGGTCCAAAACAGTTGGTATGAGGCCCAAATATGGCATTCAACCCAAATATGATGATACCAAACAATTTTCAATAAAATACGCAGTAAAACAGTTATTCGGGATGGACTAAATCACAATCCCCAATAGTGCACGGCCCCACGCTCGTCATCTAGGGTGTGCGTCACCTCGAAATAGCACAACGATGTGAAATTCGGGGTTTCATACCCTCAGGACAACATTTACAATTATTACTCACCTCTATCCGGTCCAAACTCTTGCTCGCGATGCCTTTGGCCCTCGAATCGGCCTCAACTCGCGTCGAATCTAACCAAAATCAGAATTATGATGTCAAAATATGCTAAGGGAACGAAGCCCATGCGAAAATAATCAAATTACAACTTAATTCCGAATAACCAAAACCCGACCCCCGGGCCCAAATCTCGGAATCCGATAAAAATTACATCAATAAACTCCTTATCCTCCCACGAGTTCATCCATATCAAAAGTACCAAAATCTGACTACAAATGACCCCTCAAACCCTTACTCAAAGGTCTCCAATCTCAAGCCCTAATTCCCAATTTTTAACCCTTAATTTCCATTCATTTAAAGCCAAATCAGTAAAATAACACCATAGAAACGATTTTAGGGTCCAAAAACCTTATCTCTATGAAATCCCCTTGAAATCCCTCTTCAAATGGCTCCCTCAAGCTCAAACCCGCATGAAAATGGTAAAGAATAACTCAAAAATCGCGAAGGAAATCTTTTATACTTTCTGACCCAGGCTTTTTGCACCTGTAGTCTATACACCACATCTGCGGTCCCGCTTTTGCGGTCCAAGATATCGCATCTGTGGTTTTCACTTATGAGCACATTTTCCGCATCTGCGATGCAATACCAGCACATGCGCTATCGCAGGTGCGCTCCCTTAGCCGCTTCTGCAGTTCCAGTTGATCTTCCTCTTGGTCGCATCTGCGACTTGCCTTCCGCTTCTGCGGGCATTGCACCTGCGGCCTCCCAACCGTAGGTGCGGTTATGACAACAACAAAAATGCTTCAACTGCCAAAACTCAACTCCAAACTTTCCGCCAACCATCCGAAATCACCCCAAGGCCCTCGGGACCTCAACCAAAAGTACGAACAAGTCATATACCACCATCCAAACTTATCCAATCTTCAAAACACCTCAAACAACATCGAAACAACCAAATCACATCGGATTCAAGCCTAAGAATTCTAAAAACTTCCGAATTCTACTTTTGATCAAAAAGTCTATCAAACTATGCCCGAACGACATGAAATTTTGCACACACATCCCAAAAGACACAACGGACCTACAACAACTCTAGGAATTCCATTCCGACCCCTATATCAAAATCTCACCTATCAACCGGAAACGCCAAAATTCCAACTTCGCCAATTCAAGCCTAAATCTACTATGGACCTCCAAAACACCTTCCGATCATGCTCCTAAGTCCCAAATCATCTCAGAAGCTATCCAAACCATCGAAATTCACATCCAAACCATCGAAATTCACATCCAAACCCTTTTTCACATAAGTTAACATCTGGTTGACTTTTCCAACTTAAGCTTACTTAAAAGAGACAAAGTGTCTCAAACTTTACCGAAACCTTTCCGAACTCGATTCAACCAACCCGATAACACCTAATATAGCTGAGCAAGACAATAAGAAGCAGAAATGGGGAAAATGGAGCAGTAACACATGAAACGACCGGCCGGTCGTTACACTTAGTTGTAAGAATTCAAACTCCTAAATTCTACTTTATCCGTAATACAACAATATCTACATCTAGAAAGAAAGTTGGTAAGGGATGGAATGTGGCTATGGAAGAGTTGAGTCAGAGGAACTCGATCTTGTATCATGCTTATGACGAGTAAATATGAGGTCTTCAGCAGATCATGTGTGTACTTAGACGTGTAAAGTTCTTAATATGGAGCCATAAGGCATGAATATCTATCCACCCATATGGTAAAAGAAACGAGAAAATCATAAGGTAGATGCAAGTTTCAACAAGTAAAAGAAGCAAGGTGAAGAAGGATACGAGGTACCCAATAAGAAAAGATTATCAGTATTTATAATTCAAGTAGAGAAATATAAGTATTCTGAGTTACTTTCAACAGTAATAGAGATATATACAATTGACCACACCTATCTCAGTTATGCCCAATGGGACCTAAGAAATATAGTTTAAGAGAAGAATGGGATATCAAGATCCAGCTGGGGTTAGAGTAACCCAAAATTATGGATGGATTGATATCATTAGCTAACATTTCTGAAGTTTAGTGCAAAACATGGTAATAATTCTCTTTGTGAGATACCCGGATGATGTACTCTAGAGTACTATAGTTAGATATGAATACGATAATGTTCAAAAAATTCATAAGATAGGCAGTGGAATCCAAAAAGAGATAAATATTTACATTAGTATGTCTCCCACCCCAAGTAAAAAAATAGAGAATTTTAGGCGTCTTGAAGAGCCAGCGAGATGAAGCAAGGAAAGCTAAAAGTTAAAAAATATTTTGTTGAAGTTTTCCGAATAAAGTGATGGACATAAATATTAGATAGATTATAAGAAGAGAGTTAATGAATATTATGAGTAAGATGTGATAATTTAGTGATAACGATAAATTAAAATATGACACGATGACAGAGTCTATAGTCAAGTGAAAGAAAAGACAAGAGGTTACAGGCATTGAGACTATAAACGAGTATAGGCCAAAGGTGATATCCTCATTTTGTGGAATGAGTTGGTGACTTGAACGTGATCACCAGAAGGCTAAGTTAGACCCCCTATAATAACAGAAATTAGTATGGTCTAGTGAACGAAATAAAATCGAACATGAATTAGGGGCAGGAGGAATTGATAATAGTCGACATTGTGACAATTTCAGAGATCACGTTCTGGCAATAATAGAATAACCTTTAAAGGTCATTCAGGAAGACGCTTCCCTAAAGTAAGCACTACAAGTAGAGTTAAGCTTAAAGGACGAAGTGTGCCAGTTACACTAGGCGTCACCCTTGTGCACAAGGAATTCAGTTATCCTTGGTACAAAAGGATTACCGTAAGGTGAGTAAGGGTCATTGATGATGTGAAAAGATGCCAAATATGAAGAGGTAAAACATCTATAGGTAGATCGTCATAGCATAAATCTTAGTACTCCCCTAAAGAGGGGAAGATGGTGTGATGTTGTATTAAGTCAGAGTTAAGTGATTCAGGCAACTATGGAGTAGTAAAGGAAAAGTGTGGTAAAAAGTCAAAAGGAATGAGATTGCATTTATTTAGAATCTACAAATATGATACGACTCCAGAATATTATGCAAGCACGATGCCGGGGAGAGGTAGTAACAGTTCCCGCCCAGGATGTTATTGATAAATAAGTGAGAATGAATACTTGATACATAAGAAGCCTGTGTAAGAGGTAAGTTATGAAAAAGGAAATAACCCAAGAGAGATTACACAAAATATAGATATGAGAATGAACCAATGAGTAGTTAGTAGTTGATTTAGAAAGAGCCGAGATATGGCTAGACAATAGGATACAGATAAATCAGTAGGTTATGCAAGATAAATGTAGTGAACCCCAACATAGTGAATTCAGTCTTGTAGATGTGACGTCGTAATCCTTGAGAAATATATAGATAAGAGTTAGGGTAGTTAATGATACCGTATAAATGTTACAGAAATAATAGAGAGTGCCACTGGGAAGATAGTCAAAAATTTCAACTCAAAAGCAACACTTAGGAGCACAAGGGCGATGAGGTAAGTAACTAGGAATAAATATAGGCAAGCAAGAACATCAAAAATTCCATCAGGTATATGATGTAATAAGCTCGCATCTTTACTAGAGTAAGAAGGTCTTCCCTAAGTACTACAACGAAAGACTAGCTGAGAAAATAAGGAAGAAGGCTTCAACCTAAGCATAGTAACTTGAAGAAGAAATGTTCTTGTAACAACAGTCTCACTACAATATTGTGTACACTACATAAGAAAGTGGCGCATATCATGGTTAATGAACGAAAATCAAATCAAAGGTGATATTTGAGATTATATGAGTTATAGGAAATTGCAGTATTTATGTGCAATAAGATAAGCCAAGTATTCATGCAAAAAGTGGCAGAACAACTTGGAAAAGTAATTGCTTACATTTAAAGAAAACTGAGAAGGCACAAAAGCTAATCTTTGGTGCTAGCAAGTTAAAGGAATGCTGCGAGTAATGTAAATAGATATGTGTGGGTCACAAGCTAAAGTATGGTAGAGACAATGTTTAGGTAGATAAGAGTAAGGATACGAAAAGGTAAGTGAGTAGGTGACAAGAATAGGTAAGGCTTCGGAATTAAGCCCATCGAAACAAGAGAGCTGATGGTTTCCGTAAGTTATGGAAATCTCAGTACATCCTAAACAAACTCAGAGGAGTCTAAGACTAGGAGAAATTATAAGAGATGAAATGCTACCCTGGTAGTAGAATACGTGTGTAATGGTAATAGATAAGAGGATGACTTTTAGGCCTTTAATTGAGTAATGATTTAAAGAAAAGAGATTCCATTAGTTGCACGAGATTAGAATAACCCCATAAGATTAATCACATTGGGATGCCAAGAAATACGGTTATTGAAGTATAGTATCGTCCCTAGGTGGATTAGGCAAATCACTTCAAATGTTCCCTAATGCAACGTGAGCCCTAGTGACAATGTGTTATGTAAGAGGTTTCAAGTTATCAGTGCCAGATTACAGATCAATATTAAGGCGAATCAATTATGGATGAATAAAAGTTACAATGTATGAGATGATAGTAGGTTGTCATTCTTAAGATGAACAGTAATGAAGAAGAAGTAAAGGACTTATCTTTATCCATATAGGATAAGCAGCGAGAGAGTAACTTTGAGTTAGGTAGCAGATCTCGGTAATAATAAACCGAAGTAAGTGTTATAATATAGTATGACCTACCTAGATATAGTAAAGCTATTAGGAAATATAATAGAGGCTATGAAACAAGATATAGAAATAGTTGTAAGTTCGACAAAGTAACGGATGAACAACTTCAGTACACCTATAGATTCCCAGAGGGACAACTTGTAATAGTTTTGTATATGTTCACAAAGTGAGGCCTAGAAATTGGCTAAAAGTTGGAGGAAAAAGGAGAGAAAAGTCGCATAGGCGCACATACAAGGTTAGAGTCATGCATGCTGCATGACAGAAGGTAGCAACAGTTACAAGATTGGAAGAATTCTGATTATAAGTTGTGTTGTGAAAAAAGAGCCCTAAAGGGCAAAATGCCCGGTCTTTTGGATTTATTCACATAACAGTTACCTTGATGGTAAGGACACTATTAAAGTATTCATAAAAGCTATATATTATGAGACAGATAATCACATCAGTCAACATCCCAGGATGAATGTTCCAAAAAGGGAGGGGGCATGATGTTACACTACATGTTTTTGTACGTGTGAGCACGTCGTAAATCAAGTGATGTAAGTTCAGAAATGAAATCGTCTTTGAAAGTACATAAAGTAAGTTAATCATGTAACCTTGGAGGTTACAAATATTTAAGATCATGGATAACTAGTACCAAGAGGGTTGAAAGGCTTAGAAGCTAAACAAATTAAAGAAAATAAGTTTCATTGAATGTCTACAAATTGGGAATGTTATAACATGTACTTTTGGGGTGATACTAGGATTCTTAACATTATAAGGATGT
Source organism: Nicotiana tabacum (assembly GCF_000715075.1). Taxonomy (NCBI): domain Eukaryota; kingdom Viridiplantae; phylum Streptophyta; class Magnoliopsida; order Solanales; family Solanaceae; genus Nicotiana; species Nicotiana tabacum. The sequence continues at coordinate 117,543,871 of NC_134087.1, forward strand.
TATTTTATAATTTATATTAGTTGTATGATAGTCGTGTATTACGTTTTGAAGTCAAGTGAGTTGTGGAACAAAATTTTGCAAAGGTCATCGCAAGTTACATTTATAATGTTCTGAATATTAGGTGAAATGTAGCAAATCTTTTCTCCTAATATACATGGAATTACAGGATGATTCACATATTAAATTGAAGCTCTATGAGTCTAGTTTCTAATTCAATAAATAATTTATCTATACGATATTGGAGTAGAGAGATATTTGCATTTTTACAAGACTGCGCAAGCAGCTCCCGATAGGACCTACTTAGGCGGTGGTCAACCTACTTCATTTTAAAAACGATTTGGACGCCTAGTTTTTGCTCATTTTCGACTAATCTTCGTTTCCAAACTTCTCCTAACCCTCCTAAACAGGTACCATAAGGTTTTGAAGGGGAATCAAAGTGATTACACCATATTTGAATATAAAAAGTTAGTTCTAGTGAAGAACAACATTTGTTTGAGGTTGTGTTGTCATTGAGGGTAGTTGTGGGCTGTGTTTGGATTAAATTTCAAGTGGTTGCTTCTGTTTTAGGTATGTATAATACTCTAATTCATTTTATTGAAGGTGTTTGTATATTGGTTGCATTATTTGAGCAAGATACTACAAGAGAAGACTTGAAATAGTTTAAGATGTTATTGTTCTTATTGGACTATTTTGGGAAGGTTGTTTTTATAAACTGTAAATGGTTGGAAACCTTGGAAAATGACTTGTTTATTCTGTTGTTTTCATGAACATGTCGAACTTGCTATTATTGTTGTGAATAAGAAGATGAAGGACAACATAACAATGGAAAGTTGTACTTTTTGTTGTTGTTGTTGGATTGTTGGGTTGTTTGAGTGTGGATTAGATGATTAATAGGAGGTTGGAAGTCCTTATATTTTACTTGGTATCATAGTGTATATGTTTGTAAGTTAACTAATGTATGATAATGGGGTTGAAGGACGCTAAAGGGATTTAATCCGAGCTTGCCGCTCGTCGTGATATGTTGATCACTTATTAATGAAATATTTTGTACCCTATTGTTCATGTTATTCTTATTGTATTGATCTGGTCGTTTTTGTTGGTATATGGTATTGGAGGAGGCCCTTGTTATAGGGGAGATGCTACTAAAATTTACATAAAGGAGCTACTAGTTTAAGTTGTAGACCTAGCCTTTAGTCAGCACTGATTTAGAATGTCTTTATGCTATGGTAGATTGAGTTGAGTTGTTTGAAAAATTTCTTGGAACGTATTAAGGACTCAATGGAGTTAAGGTATGTTAAGTCTATCCCTTATTTCCTTTTGGCATGATCTATATGATACAAATGAAACGGGCAAAGACGAAACTTTCACAAATTACTCTATTCTTAGAAGTACTAGGGATGTCTATGTTATTGATTCCCCATGTTTCCAAATATTATATCGTCTATTAATGGGTCTCAGAAAATAGGTAAGTTGATAAGATTTATTTCATGATATAAACCATAAGTATATTAATTTTATGACATCTCGAGAGATCTTATGACTTACTTCTTATACATTGCATTCATTAATACATGTATATAGGTCCATGACCAGATGTCATTATATACACATACATTATATGTATATGGGGTATGGGGAAAGGTTATGACATTATATAGGCACCATCACCTGATCAGTTGGTATACATTGATAATTTCTCCCACAGAGGCCGAGTTGATATGATAGGATGCCCTCAAAGGCTTGATGATGTTATGTACGCATATACATATTCTTGATATGACATTTATATGCATATGCATGACATTATAAATGTTTCATGATTCACAAAGCTATTCAGACTATAGGCTGAGTTCTTTCCTCTGTGTTTCTTTCATGTCTTTTATATATTACATTCATGCCTTACATACTCGGTACTATATTTGTACTTACACACTGTATGCCTTGAGATGATGCATTTCATGCCTGCATGTCTCAATAGGGAGATTAACAGTCCTCCTAGTAGGCTATCAACTCAACGAAAGGTGTTGGTGCACTCCACCAGCTCAAGATATACCTATTTAGTCTGCATGCTTTGGACATGTATTGATTGGTATGGCGGGGCACTGTCCTGACCTTTGTACGTTTATGTACTCTTAGAGGCCTGTAGACAAACGTCATGAATATGGATAATTGTATGGCCTTGTCGATCTATGTTTTGAGTTTACAAATGATCATGTTGGCCTTATAGGCCCATATGTCACCTGTATAAGATTGTATATCATGTTAGGTCGTCCTATGTTTAAGTATTCCCTTATGTTTTATTTTAGTTATCTCATGACGGCTCTTTTGGCCCACTTACCCATGATGGCATGGTAAGAAAGATATTTTATGTTGGTGCTCGATTGAGTAAGGCACCGGATACCCGTTGCGGCCTTGCAATTTGGGTTGTGACAAAAGTGGTATTAGGGAAATTCTATCCTAGGTAGTCTACAAGCCGTTCTAGTAGAGTCTTGTCTATGGGTGTGTTTTGCACCACACTTATAAGGAGGAGGATATATGGCATTTAGAACTGTCACTCTTTCTTCTTACTCTAGATCGTGTGGCAGAGCTCAGTTGTAAGAATTCAAACTCCTATATTCTACTTTATTCGTAATATAAGGACACTTACATCCAAAAAGACACTTAGTAAGGTATTGAATATGGATGTGGAAGAATTGAATAAGAAAAACTCGATTTTGTATCATCATTATGATGAGTAAATATGAGGTCTTCAGCAGATCATGTGTTGTACTTAGACATGTAAGTTTCTTGATATGGAGACCTAAGGCATGAATATTCACCCATAGGATAAAAAGCAATGAGAGAATCAAAAGGTAGATACAAGTTTCAACAAGTAAAAGAAGCAATGCGAAGAAGAGTACGAGGTACCCAGTTAGTAAAAATTATCAGTATTTATAATTCAGGCGAAGAAATATAAGTATTCTAATTTACTTTCAACAGTAACAGAGATATATGCAATCGGCCACGCCCATCTAATTTATGCCCTATGGGAGCTAACTGATATCGTTCAAGAAAAGAATGGGATATCAGGATCCAGTTGGGGTTAGAGTAACCTAAAATTATGGATGGATTGTCATAATTAGCTATCATTTCTGAAGTATAGTGCAAAATGTGGTAATATTTCTCCTTGTGAAACACCAGATGGTTCACTCTAGAATAGTACAGTTAGATATGAATACTACAATATTTAGAAAATTCATAAGATAGGCACTAGAATCCTAAAAGGGATAATGATTTACCTTAGTATGACTCCCGCCCCTAGTAAAATAATAGAGAAGGTTAGGCATCCCGAAGATCCATTAAGATAAAGCAAGGAGAGCTAAAAGTGAAAGAATATTTTGTTGATGTTTTCAGAATAAAGTGATAGATAAAAATATTAGCCAGAGAATAAGAAGAGAGTTAATGAAGCATTATGAGTAAGATGCGATAAATGAGTGATAATGGTAAATCAAAATATGACACGATGATAGAGTCTATAGTCAAGTGAAGGAAAAGATAAGAGGTGACAGTCCTTGAGACAATAAATGAATATAGGACAAATGTCATATCCTCATTTCGAGGAATGAGTTAATGACTCGAACGTGACTACCAGAAGGCTAAGTTAGACCCCCTATAGTAATATAAATTAGTATGGTCTAGTGAACAAGATAAATCCAAACATGAATTAGGGATCGGAGGATTTGATAATAGTCGACATCGTGATAATTTCAGAGATCGCGTTCATCCACTAATAGAATGGACAACAAAAGAATAACCATTAAAGGTCATTCAGGAAGACACTTTCCTAAAGCAAGCACTATGAGCAGAGTTAAGCTTAAAGGACTAAGTGTGCTAGTTACACTAGGTGTCACCCTTGTGCATAAGGAATTCAACTATCCATGGTTTAGAAGGATTACCGTACAACAAGTAAGGGTCATTCATGATGTGAAAAGATGCCTAAGATGAAGAGTTAGAAGGTCTATAAGTAGATCGTCATAACATTAAATCTCAGTACTCCCCTAAAGGGGGGAAGATGGTGTTATGTGGTATTAAGTCGGAGTTAAGTGGTTCAAGTAACTATGGAATAGTAAAGGAAAAATGTGGTAAAAAGTAGAAAGGAATGAGAATGCATTTATTTAGATTCAATAGATATGATACTACTCCAAAACATTATGCAAGCAGATGTCGTGGAGAGGTAGTAAGGGTTCCCACCCATGATGTTATTGATAAATAAGTGGGAATGAACACTTGATACATAAGGAGCCAGTGCGAGAGGTAAGTTAAGAAAAAGGAAATAATCCAAGAGAGATTACGTAGAACAGAGATATGAAAATGGACAAACTAGTAGTTAGTAGTTGATTCAGGAAGACCCGAGTTATGGCTAGATAAGAGGATACAAATAAATCAGTAGATTGTGCAAGATAAATATATTGAACCCCAACATAGTAAATTTAGTCTCGCCGATATGACATCGTAATCCTTGAGAAATATTCATATAGGAGTTGGATAGTTAAAGGTACCGTAGAAGTATTACAGAAATAATAGAGAGTGCCAGTGGGAAGATAATACAAAATATCAGCTCAGCAGCAACACCAACAAGCACAAGGGCGCGGAGGTAAGTAACCAGGAATAATTATAGGCGAGCGAGAACATCCAAAATTCTGTCAGGTATATGATGTAATAAGCTCGCAACTTTATAAGAGTCAGAAGGTATCCTTTAAGTACTATAACGAAAGACTAGCTGAGGAAATAAGGATTAAGGCTTCAATCTAAGCATAGTAACTTGAAGAAGAAATGGTCTTGTAACAACAGTCTTACTACAATATTGTATACACTCCATAAGAAAGTGGTACCTATCGTGGCTAATGAACGGGAAAAAATTTCAAATCAAAGGTGATATTTGAGATCATATAAGTTATAGGAAATTCCAGTATTCATGGGCAATAAGATAAGCCAAGTATTCATGCAAAAACTAGCAGAACAACCAGGAAAAGTAATAGAGCGACAAGGTTTTAGGTTGATAGGAATAAGGATAAGAAAAGGTAAGTGAGAAGGTGACATGAATAGGTAAGGCTTCAAAATTAAGCCCATCAAAACAAGTGAGCTCATGGTTTCCGTAAGTTATAGAAAGCTCAGTACAACCTAAATGGCTCAGAGGAGTCTATGGCTAGGAGAAATTAGAAGAGATTAAATGCTTCCCTGGTAGTAGAATACGAGTGTAATAGTGATAGATAAGAGGATGATGTTTAGAACTTTAATTGAGTAATGATTTAAAGAAAAGAGATTTCATTAATTTCACGGGATTAGAATACCCCCATAAGATGAATCATGTTGAGATGTTATGAAATACAATTATTAAAGTATATTATAGTCCCTAGATGGATTAGGCAAATCAATTCAAATTTTTGCTGATGCAACATTAGCCTTAGTGATAATGTATTACATAAGAGGTTTCAAGTTATCAGTGGTAGATTATGGATCAACATTAATGTGAATCAATAATGGATGGATAAAAGTTACAAAGTATGAGATGAGAGTAGGTCGTCATTGTTAAGAAGAACTAAAGGACTTACATTTGGGAATGTTATAACATATACTTTTGGGGTGATACTAGGGTTCTTAACATGCTAAGGAGGTTATTTATGTGTTATTCTAGTCGTACGATATTCGTGTGTTATGTTTTGAAGTTAAGCGAGTTGTGGAATAAAATCTTGCAAAGGTCATCTCAAGTTACATTCATAAGGTGTTGAACATTAGGTCAAATGTAGCAGATCTTTTCTCCTAATATACTTAGAATTACAGGATGAACTACATATCAAATTGAAGATCTATGAGTTTCGTTTATCAAATTTATGATCTATGAGTCTAGTTTTTAAAGAATTAAACCGTTCATTGAAACGACATCAGAGTAGAGAGATATTTGCATTTTCACGAGAGTATGCAAGTAGCTCCCAATGGGATCCATTTAGGTGGTGGTCGACCTACTTCACTTTAAATACAATTTGGACACCTATTTTTTGCTCACTTTCTATTCAACTTAATCTCCTAACCCTCCTAAATAGGTACCATAAGGGTTTGAAGGGGGAATCAAAGTGATTACACCATATTTCAATATCAAAAGTTAGTTCTACTGAAGAACAACACCTCCTTGAGGTTGTGTTGTCATTGAGGATAGTTATGGGCTGTGTTTGGCATAAATTTCAAGTGTTTGCTTCTGGTTTAGGTATTTATAATATCTACTACATATTCGTGAAGTTTTTTGTGTGTTGGTTGCATTATTTGAGCAAGATACTACAAGAAAAGACTTGAAATAGTTTGAGATGTTATTGTTCTTAATGGACTATTTTGGGAAGGTTGTTTTCATGAACTTTAAATGGTTGGAAACCTTGTAAAATGACTTTTTTAAGCTATTTTTTCATGAATATATTGTCTACATGTCGAACTTGCTATTGTTATTGTGAATTAGAAGATAAAGGACAATATAACAATGGAAAGTTCTACTTGGTGTTGTTGTTAGATTGTTGGGTTGTTGGAGTGTGGATTAGGTGATTAATAAAAAGTTGGAAGTCCTGCGATTTTACTTGGTATCATACTGGACATGTTGTTAAGTTAAGTAATGTGTGATAATGGAAAGGGTGCTAAAGGGATCCAATCTGAGCTTGTCGCTCGTCGTGACATGTTGATGACTTGTTAATGAAATATTTTAAACCCCGTTGTTGATGTTGTTCTTATTGTATATCTCTGGTTATTGTTGGTGGTATATGGTATTTGAGGATGTCTTTGTTATAGGCGTTATATACGTACCACCACCTGATCAGCTGATATACGTTGATGATTTCGCCCACAGAGGCCTAGATGATATGATGGGATGCCCTCAGAGGTTTGATGATGTTATGTACATATATACCTATGCTTGATATGACATTTATATGCATATACATGACATTATAAATGTTTCTTCATTCACAAAGCTATTTAGACTACAAGTTGAGTTCTTTACTCCATGTTTCTTTCATGTCCTTTATAGACTGTTTTCATGCCTTACATACTCAGTACTTTATTTGTACTGAAGTCCCTTTTGCCTGGGGACGCTGTGTTTCATGCCCAAAGGTCTCGATAGAGAGGTTGATAGTCCTCATAGTATATTATCAGCTCAGTAGAAGGTGTTGGTGTACTCCACTAGCTCTGGAGTTGCCTATTTGGTCAGTATGCTTTGGACATGTATTGATTGGCATGGCGGGCCCCAGTCCTGACCCTTGTACATTTATGCACTCTTAGAGGCCGGTAGACAGATTTCATGTATATTGATACTTGTATGGCCTTGTCAACTTGTGATTTTTTATTTACAAATGATCATGACAGCCTTATAGGCATGTATGTCATGTTGGGTCATCTTATGTCGAGTATTCCTTTATGTTTTATTCTGGTTATCTCATGACGGGCCCTTTGACCCACTTACCCATAATGGTATGATAAGAACGATATGTTACATTGGTACTCAATTGAGTAAGGCACCGGGTGCCAATCGGGGCCCCGCGGCTTGGGTCGTGATACCTCGATTAGAGTGGAGAGGGACTCCTGGCCAATTTACTAGCAGGGTTATTTCTTATATGAAGGATCGACATAGGATCGAGAAGAGATGTCTATCATATTTGGTCTATATCCGTGATCCTAGTGCGGAGATTCCTTCCTTGGATTCAGTACCAATTGTACGTGAGTTTTCAGAGGTGTTTCCTGTAGATCTTCCGGGGATGCCACCCGACAGAGATATCGACTACTGTATTGACTTTGCTCAAGGCACTTAGCTAATTTTTATTCCACCATACCATATAGACCCAGCTGAGTTGAAGGAACTGAAGGAGCAATTGCAGGATTTGCTTGAAAATGGATTCATTTAACCTAGTGTATCGCCCTAGGGTGCACCAGTGTTGTTTGTGAAGAAGAAGGACGGTTCGATGAGGATATGCATAGATTATTGGCAAATGAATAAAGTCACTATTAAGAACAAGTATCCTTTGCCGAGGATTGATGACTTATTTGATCAGTTTCAAGGTGCTAAAGTGTTTTTGAAGATTGATTTGAGATTTGGATACCATCAGTTGATGATTAGAGCATCGAATGTCCTTGAGACAACTCTTTGTACTCGGTATGGGCATTATGAATTCCCAGTGATGTCATTTGGCTTGACAAATTCCCAAACATCATTTATGGATTTGAGGAACCGGGTATATAAGCCCTATTAGGATTCTTTTGTGATCATCTTCAATGATGATATTTTAGTTTACTCCGCAGTCAAGAAGAGCATGAGCAGCGTAAGCGGATCGTACTTTTTGGGACATATTGTATCTTTCGTAGGCATTAATGTGGATCCTAAGAAGATTGAGGCAGTTCAGAACTAGCCTAGACCTACTTCAGCTATAGAGATTCGGAGTTTCCTAGGTTTGGGGGTTATTATCGCTGGTTTGTGGAGGGGTTTTCATTTATCACAACCCTATTGACTAGATTCACCAAGAAGGGTTCCCCATTCAGGTGGTCTGATGAGTGTGAGTTGAGCTTTTAAAAGCTCAAGGCTGCTTTGACTACAGCTCCAATGTTGGTGTTGCCTACGGGTTCAGGATCTTTCATTATGTATTGTGATGCATCACGTTTAGACTTGGTGTGGTGTTGATGAAAGATAGTAGGGCGATTGCCTACACATCTCGACATTTGAAGGTTCATGAGAAGAATTACTCTGTTGATGACTTAGAGTTGGCAACTATTGTTCATGCATTGAAGATTTGGAGGTATTACCTCTACGGCATGTCATGTGAGGTTTTCATAAATCATTATAGTCTACAACACTTGTTTAAGCAAAATGATCTAAATTTGAGGCAATGGAGGTGGTTAGAGCTGTTAAAAGACTATGATATTATCATTTTGCACCATCCTGGGAAGGCCAATATGGTGGCAGATGTCTTTAGTAGAAAGGCTATAAGTATGGGTAGCCTTGCATATATTCCAGTTGGTGAGAGACCGCTAGCATCAGATGTTCAGGATTTGTCCAATCAGTTCGTGAGGTTAGATATTTCAGAGCCTAGTAAGGTTCTTGCTTGCACGGTTTCTCGGTCTTCTTTGTATGAGCGCATCAGAGAGCGTCAGAATGACAAGTCCCATTTTCTTGTCCTTAAGTACAAAGTTCAGCATGGTGATGCCAAGGAGGTTTCTATTGGAGATGATGGGGTGTTGTGTATGTAGGGTCGGATTTGTGTGCCTAGTGTGGATGGGCTGCATGAGTTGATTCTTGAGGAGGCCCACGATTCATGGTATTCCATTTATCCGGGTGCTGCCAATATGTATTAGGATTTGAAGCAGCATTATTGGTGGAGAATAATGAATAAAGATATAGTAGAGTATGTGGCTTGGTGTTTTAACTGCCTACAGGTGAAGTTTGAGTATTAGAGTCCTGTCAGTTTGGTTTAGAGACTTGATATTCATGTGTGGAAGTGGGAGTGTATTACCATGGATTTTTTTATTGGGCTCCCACGGACTTTGAAGAAATTTGATGCAGTGTGGGTCAATATGGATGGTTTGACCAAGTCAGCGTTTCATTCCGGTGATGGCTACCTATTCTTCAGAGCGGCTCGTGTTGGGTCCAAACGCACACGCAAGTATACGCGGTCGATAAATAATAAAGTGATAAGAAAGTATCATTCCCACAAGGATTTATGATTAATTATTTTCCAATCTAATCTATTTATATATTAATTCTTAAGTGAGTGTGAAGAAGATGATTGTAATTTTTATAACTAAATTACATCGAACAACTAAACAATTACGGAAATAATATTGCAAGTAGAGAAAACAAACACTTAGGAAGAATTCTATGAGATGGAGATTTTATAGGGTTATGGGACTAATGTCTCTCCTATTGCATTTTTCGGGTTGATGTAATCACTTGACTTATCTAATTTGTTGATTAGCAGGGTTTATTATGATCCCATAGTTCTTTCGACATTTTTCTCGCCTATTCAAGCCAACCTAAGACTATATGTCTATAAAACCAAACTTGACAAGAGCGCATGTATATTTCCTGCAAAAATATCCAAGGAAGCTGAATATATCTATCGTAATCACGAATCTATTCTCTGATGCCCGGATTCAAGAACTTACTCTATTCAATCCCATATGCAATTATAGTTCCCACTTTTGAATTCAACTATAAATTCATAAACAATACTCTATTCTTAGTTATGCAATAGAATAATTAAGTGCAAGCTCAGATCTATATCCGGGAGATTGTTCGTCACCATGCTGTACCGGTGTCTATTATCTCCGATCGAGGCACACAGTTCACATCACATTTTTAGAGAGTTGTGTAGCAGAAGTTTGGTATGCAGGTTGAGTTGAGTATAAGATTTCACCCCCAGATAGACGGGCAGTCCGAGTGCACCATCAGATCTTGGAAGGCATGCTACACTCCTGTGTTATGGACTTTGGGGGTTCTAGAGATCAGTTCTTATTGCTTGCGGAGTTTGCCTACAATAACAACTACCAATTGAGTATTTAGATTGCTCCTTATGAGGCCCTGTATGTGAGATGGTGTCGTTCTCTAGTTGGTTGGTTTGAGCAGGGAGAGGCTAGGTTGTTGAGCACTAATTTAGTTCGGGATGCCTTGGAGAAAGTCAAGTTGTTTTAGGATCGGCTTCGTATAGCCCAATCTAGGCAGAAGAGTTACACTGATCAAAGGGCTCATGATGTATCATTCATGGTGGGAGAGAGGGTTTTGCTATGGGTTTCACCCATGAAGGGTGTAATAAGGTTCGGGAAGAAGGGCAAGTTGAGCCCTAGGTATATCAGTCCCTTTGAGATCCTTGAGAGAGTTGGTGAGGTGTCCTACAGACTTGCATTGCCACCCAAATTATCGACTGTTCACGGGGTATTCCATTCCATACTCCAAAAGTATCATGGTGATCCGTCCCATGTATTAGATTTTAGTTTAGTCTAACTGGACAAGGATTTGACTTATCAGGAGGAACTAGTGGTTATTCTAGCACATCAGGTCCGGAAGTTGATGTCTAAGAGTTATCCTTCTATGATAGTGTAGTGGAGAGGTCAGTTGATCGAGGCAGCTACGTAGGAGTCCAAGACTGATATGCGGAGTAGATACCCACACCTTTTCACTAATCCAGGTACTTTTCAATATCCATTTGAAGAAGAACGTTTCTTTTAGAGGTGGAGAATGTGACGCTCTGATAGGTCATTTTGAGTACTGGCATTTATTTTCGTGCTCCGAGACCTCTTTTAGCTCCATTTAGTGTCTCGATTTGCATGCACAGTTTGTGCCATTATCCGGAAAGATTTTATATGAAAATTTGAAGAAAATATGATTTTTGGCTTTAAAAATACTTTGAGTTGATTACGTTCAACATTTTGTGCAAACAACCACATATCGATATTTTGACGATCTCAGAGAGTCCGTATCGTAATTTTGGACTTGAGCGTATGGCCGGAATTTAATTCGGAAGTTCGTAACTTGATTTGACTGGTTTTGCTAAAAACTAGTAATTTAAAGGTTTTGAAAATTCCTAGGTTTGACCATAGGTTGACTTTGTGGTTATCGTGTTTGAATTTTTGTTTCAGGACTTGGTATAGGTTCATTTTCCTATTTAAAACTTGTCTGCAAAATTTGGTGCAAATTAGAGACGCTCGGTTGTGACTTTTGAAGTTCTTGAGTTGCTATGAAAATTCCATGCATTTTGATGTCCGATTCATAGTTCTAGGTGTTATTTTGGCGTTTTGATCGCGCGAGCAAGTTTATATGATGTTATTACACTTGTGTGCATGTATGGTTTGGAGCCCGAGGGCCTTAGGTGAGTTTTGGATAGGTTATAAACCATTTTGAACTTAGAAAGTTGCTAGTCTTCAACTGTTGCTGGTGTCTGACGCCTTGTGCTTCGCAATCGCGAAGGGGAAATTGGGCTGGGGCGAAATTCTTCTTCATGAATGCGAGGAGTTGTTCGCGAACATGACCTTCCTCTCGCGAACTCGATGGATTGGGGGATTGGGGGGGGTCAGTGTTACACCTCACAAACGTGGTCCTTGGCATGCGAACGTTATGGTAGGGGGAGAAATCCTATGCGAACGCGAAGGGTATCTTGTGAATGTGAAGGCCTTTTGGCCGTTGTGCATGGTGATCGTGCAGGTGCTTCACGAATGCGAAGAACACCTGACGCCCAGTGATTTAAACTTTCCAAAGTTGGGATTTGAGGCAATTGTCACCATTTTCAAGTATGAGCTCAACCTAGAGGCGATTTTGAAGAGGTTTTTAATCCCAACTTCATTAGTTAGTACATTTTCACTTGTTTCATTACATTTCCATAAACACCCATTGATTTTAACCTTTAATCTATTAGTTTTTATGGTAGAAATTGGGGATTTAGACAAAATGAGACTTAGACCTCAAATTGAGATCATATTTTACATAACCAGGCTCGGGGGTGAATGGGTAATTGATTTTTGGTCCGAATCTCGAGTTTCGACCAAGCGAGTCCTGGGTTGACTTTAGTTGAATTTTTCTAAAATCACTAAAGGTTGAATCCTTTTCATTTATGGGTAGTTTCTAAAGCCTATTTTGAATTATTTGAACTATATTTGGGTAGATATGATTGGTTTGGAATCTAATTCTAAAGGAAAAGCCACGGTTTACCTTGATTTGGTTGCGGAGTGAGGTAACTGTAGTGGTTAACCTTGACTTGAGGGATTAGGATTTGTTGGTCTATTTTCTACATGTATTATATGTGAGGAGGACGTATATATGAGGTGACAAGTATATATGCGTTGTTTTTGGGTTAAAACATGTGGGTGGAAATTGTTTCTTTGTATTATATTATTTCATTGATTATGTTCTCCATGGTTAGGTTAGAATACTGATTTTAATTATTCGCCTCATATTTATTGTTTATATGGAATATGTTGGAAATTGGAAGTTGAGTTTGTTATCTTGGCAGTATAATTCAGTTGAAATTGCTTTCCGCCTTTCATTTATTATTCGGATTTGTATTGTTGCTTGGTGAGTAAGAGTGAAAAGCACGAAGGGTGTTGCTATGCCTTATTAGCATTTATTATCATTTATTGAGAGGTTGTAAGGATTTAAAGCATGAAGGGTGATGCCGTGCCAGAGAGTAAAAGCATGAAGGGTGATGTCATGCCAGAGAGTAAAAGCACGAAGGGTGATGCCGTGACATTTTATTAATGATATTATATGTTAAGGACGAGAGTAAAAGCACGAAGGGTGATTCCATTCCATCTTTATTTCATTGCCTTATTTGATTCCAAGATTGGTGTTTTATTTGGTTATATTGTTGCTTATTTCAAAAGATGTTATTTGGTGACCTCATTCTTGCCGTTCTTATGATATTTCCCCCTTCCCTCGTTTTTAACATCACTTCCTCGTCGAGGTTAGGCTCGACACTTGCGAAGTACATTGGGCCAGTTGTATTCTTGCTGCACTTCTGCACTTCTTATGCTAATACTAGTGTTGTTCCCAACAGCTTCAAGTGGCGTTCTGCTCGGATCCAGCGACATTCGGAGACTTGAGGTATAGTTGCACAACATCTGCAGTCCTGAAGTCCCCTTCTTTCTCCATTTTATTATTTGCCTAGTCTCATACAGTTGTACTTTGTTTCAGACCATATATGTAGTACTCTATTTGCTCATGTCTTTGTGACTCCGGATTCTGGGAGATGTTTGGATATCCTCATATATATTTATTTATTCCACTTCAGACTACTTCGTTTTTTCTTCTTTAATGTTCTAATTTGAATTGGTAAAATTTGTTAAATAATCTAGCTAACATTGGCTTGCCTAGAAAGTGAAATATTAGGCGTCATCATGATCCTGAGGGTGAGATTTCGGGTCGTGATAGTACCTCTAACGTGTGACCTCCAGCTGCACCGATTAGAAACACTTGTATCAGCTGCACCGGTATATACAATCCTGCCACCACCTCCCGTGATGAGGCCAAATAATAATCCACCTCCTAATACTTATGATGTCCAATACTGCTCTCCAGATATGCCTTTTAGGGTCTCGGCTCCTTACAATCAGACCCCTCAATATGAGTTACCTGTAGAGAACGAAAGGGTCGTCAAGATGGCAGAACAAGATGAATTTCTATGAAAGTAAAAAGACCTGGAACAAGCCCTAATGAACATTCAGTGTATAAGAGGCCAAACAAATGTGTCTTACAAAGATTTTTGTTTTTTCTATGACATCCAGCTACCCGCAGGAATTAAGATGCCAAAGTTTGAAGTATACATTGGATATGGGGATTCAATTCTTTCTTGAGAAGCTTTTGCTGTAAGATGAGAGAGGATGGCGGAAAAAATGATTTAATGATGGTTACTTCAGCCACAGCCTTAGTGGATCAGCCTCCGAGTGGTACACCCGCCAAGGTACTGGAAAATGGTACACGTGGGATGACATGGCCCAGGCTTTTGTCTGTCATTTCCAATATAATTTGGACATTGTTCCCGACCGTACCTCCCTATACAAGATAATAAAGAAGACTAGTGAAAGCTTCCGAGAGTATGGGATTAGATGGAGAGAGCAAGTTGCTCGAGTTAATCCGCCAATGGAGGAAAATGACATGGTTGATTATTTTGTCCAAGCTCGAGACCCCACTAACTTCGGCCACTTGGTCATTGCTATGGGCAGACCTTTTGATGATGTAGTAAAAGTGAAAGAGTTGGTAGAAGAGGGAACCAAGTCAAGTAAGATTCTCAGCTATTCTGTTTTAAGGGCCAGCACACAGGAAATTCAAAATGGGTTTGAAGGCCTCGCAAATCGGAAGAAAAAGAAAGATGGATCGATGATGGCATTAGAGTCCAGAGACATTCAAATAGGGATCGAACACCCTTATATGAAAGTTTAGCAGGAGCAGTCCAACCACCCTCAACATTATTATCCCCATCCAATTCCTCAATACTTTATGGGCCCACCATATATGTAGTGTTTAATGCCCAATCATATGTTCAGACTCCCAATTAACAGGTACAAGAACCAGCTCCAAGGATCCCCCGATCTCAGCAGCAAAAATTTTGGGCACCCTACAACGCTCATTCCAAACAGAATTACAGATAAGAGCAGAGGTCGGTGGAAAAATTCACTCCATTGGCTGAATCATACACTAGTCTGTTCCAAAAGTTGAAGCAGATAGGCATCATTGGACCCATCGCACCCCACCATATGCATCCCGGTTCACATGAATTTCAAGCTAATGCTATATGTGAATATCATTCAGGTGCCCCAGGAATAGCACTAATGATTGTTGGACTCTGAAAAGAGCCATAGAAAAACTCATCGCTGAAAAAATAATTATGGTAACAAATGGAGAGGCCCCTCCTAATGTAACAAACAACTCGCTGCCAGTGCACAATGATGTTCATTTGGTGAGAATGATTGGCCGAGATCAAGAGTCCTTAGCAATTAATGTTCCATGTCTAATGTGAGCTTTTTGTGCAGTCCATGTCATTGTAATTGCATCTAGAACCTGCTCGGCATGTGAGTTGAAGTGAAATGCTAAGTGACACTCGGTTTGAAAAATAATTTTAGGCTTTATTTGATATTTTTGAGCTTAATGCCTATCACAAATAAATTATCCCTAGTTAACCCTTTTGAGACTATAGACTTTTATTTGGCACCCACATCACAAGCCTACATCCTTTTTTGTTCTTAATTGGCATTTGATCCTTTTACCTCTTAAAGCACTTTAATTGTAAAAGAAAAATATAGGTAAATAAATTGTTGTCTTGTTCTTTCTACTGGGTTATAAGTGTAATGACCCAGCCAGTCGTTTCATCAGTTACCGCTCCATTTTCCCCATTTCTGCTTCTTATTGTCTTGTTAATCTGTATTATGTGTTATTGGATTGGTTGGCTCGGGTTCGAAAAGATTTTCGTAAGGTTTGAGACACTTAGTCTCCTTTGAGTGAGCTTAAGTTGGAAAAGTCAACCAGATGTTAACTTAGGCAAACAAAAGGGCTCGGACGTGAATTTTGATGGTTCGGATAGTTTTGGGAGGTTATTTAGGACTTAGGAGTGTGATCGGAACGTATTTTGGAGGTCCGTAGTAGATTTAGGCTTGAATTGGTAAAATTGGAATTTTGGCATTTTCGGGTTGATAGGTGAGATATTGATATAAGGGTCGGAATGTAATTACAGAAATTGTTATAGGTCTATTGTGTCATTTGGGATGTGTGTGCAAAATTTCAAGTCATTCGGACATGGTTTGATAGACTTTTTTATCAAAAGTGAAATTCGGAAGATTTTTGGAACCTTAGACTTAAATCCGATGTGATTAGGTTGATTCGATGTTGTTTGAGGTGTTTTGATGATTGGTATAAGTTTGGATAGTAGTATATGACTTGTTCATACTTTTGGTTGAGGTCCCGGGGGCTACAGGGTGATTTCGGGTGGTTTATGGGAGATTTTGAGTTGGATTTGGCAGCTGAAGTTATCTAGTGTTGTCATAACCGCACTTGCGGCTAGGGGACCGCAGGTGCGGACTCGCAGAAGCGGATATGGAGCCGCAGATGTGGACTCAGGTGAAGAGATAGAAGATGTAGATGCGGGAGGTGAGCCGCACTTGTGGGACCGCAGATGCGGAGTCTGGGTCGCAGGTGAGAAAATGCGAGTTAAGTGAAAAATCCGCAGAAGCGGTAGCGTAGAAGCGGGAATAGACCGCAGGTGTGAAAAGCTTGGGCCAGAATGTATATAAACCCTCCTTCGCGGTTTTTATCCTTTCTTCACCATTTTTAAATCGATTTTGGAGCTTTTTGGGGGATTTTGAAGAGGGAATCCAAGGGAAACTCGTCCCTATGGTGTTATTTCATTGATTAGGCTTGAAATTTGTGGAACATTGTGGGTAAATATTGAAGAAACTAGGGCTTGAGATTGGAGACCTTTGATTAAGGATTTGAGGGGTCATTTGTTGTTGGATTTTGTTATTCTTGGTATGTATGGACTTGTGGAAGAATAAGGATCTTATTGATGTAATTTTTAACGGATTACGAGACATAGGCTCGGGGTCGGATTTGGTTAATTTCGGGATTTGTATTGTAATTTGATTATTTTCGCATGGTCTTCGTTCCCTTAGCATATTTTGACGTCATGATTCTGATTTTGGATAGATTTGACGCGAGTTGAGGCCGAGGCGAGAGGCAAAGGCATCGCGGGCTAGTGTTTAGATCGGATAGAGGTAAATAGTGATTGTAAATGCTGTCCTAAGGGTATGAAACCATGGATTTCACATCGTTATGCTACTTTGAGGTGACGCACACGCTAGATGACGAGTGTGGGGTCCTGCACCGTTGGGGATTGCGACTTAGTCCATCCCGTATGATTGTTTAACCACGTATTTGATTGGAAACTATTTGCTATCATCATATTTTTGGTTGAATGCCATATTTGGGCTTCGTGCCAACTATTTTGGACCCTTAGAGGATATTTACTACTATTCCTCACTATTTTGACTTTATATTTGTACTTAGTCATGTTATATTCTACTGTTTTCATAACCTAGTCATCTTTACTTGTTTTTGATATTTTGGGCTGAGCATCATATTTTACTATTGCCCGAGTGGCTTTTGAGATTCTGACTGAGTAAGGCCGAGGGATGGGATCGGGCTGTGTGCCATAGCAGTATTGTACCGATTCATGATTATGAGGCCGAGGGCCTAAGTTTTTATGCCACGAGGTAGCTTGATATGACGCTGAGAGCCTATTTGATTATGCCACGAGATGGCTTATTATTGCGCTTGGACCGTAAGGGGCCTCTCCCGGAGTCTGTACACCCCCAGTGAGCGCGGGTACCCAGTGTGAGATGTGATATAGCCCGAGAGGCTGATGTCATTCCATGTTATTGCCCTAGGGGCTGGTATGAGTGATTGTGAGATAGCCCGAGGGGCTGATTCTGTTGATATTTTGCCAGATGGGCTGATTTTATGTGTCCATATTTTCTCACTGCATTTCATTCACTCATTTAAACTACTAAAAGATGTTTTAAAATGGTGTTTTTACTGAACTAAGGTGTTTCTACGAGTTTTTACCATCTTATTGCCTTGTTCTGGTATTATATTGCCTCTTTGTAGCATTTTGCTGTATTTTACATATTTTCTTATCGCTCAGCTACCTTTACTTTTATTACTTACTGAGTTGGCGTACTCAAATTACTCTCTGCACCCTGTGTGCAGATCCAGGAGTCTCGGGTCATGCTGGAGAGGGCTGATTGCTTCTAGTAGGCTGTTCAGAGTTCACTAGGTAGCTGCTCGGTATTCGCAGCCTAGTGCTTCTCCTTCATATCTCTACTTTCCTTGTACTAGTTTGTACTAGACTATATAGTCTTTTCATACTCTTAGATGGATGTTTAGATGCTCATGACTGGTAACACCCCGGTGTTGGGCTGTGTTATTCCGCAATTGTTCTATTTCACTCTTTATTTTGGGATTTATAGTTTATTTATGACTTAAAAATGAAATATTATAACTGTTTAAATGGTGTGGGGATTTGTGTCGGCTGGCCTTGTTCCACGATAGGCGCCATCACGACCGAGTCCAGTTTAAGGTCGTGACAAGTTGGTATCAAAACCTAGGTTACATAGGTCTCACGAATCATGCGCAGGTTTAGTAGAGTCTCACGGATCGGTACGGAGATGTTTGTATTTATCCTCGGGAGGCTGCAGAACCTTTAGGAAAAACATCATATTCTTGAAATTCTTATCATGCGTATCTGTTGATCCAAGTACTAAACTTCTGTTATTCTGTTCTCTCACAGATGATAAGGACACGTGCTACCAGTTAGGATGGACGACCACCAGCTGAGGCCATTAGAGGCCAAGGACGTAGTCGGGGCCGTGGTAAGGGCATGGGTATAGTCCGCACAACAGCTAGGGTAGCACCTGCAGATCCACCAGCCGCCCCCATTTATGATCAGATCCCAGTTATGGACGCTCCAGCAGCACCAGCTTAGGCACCATTTGTGCCCATTGTGATTTCGGGTCTTTAGGAGGCCCTGGCCCAGATTCTATCAGTATGCACTAGCCTAGCTCAGGCGGTCTCAGTTACTACAGCCGCAACTACTTCTCAGGTCGAGGGAGGCACTCAGACTCCCGCCGATCGCACACCTGAGCAGTTAATGCAGAGATTTCAAGTATCGGGGGCACCTCCAGCCCAGTCGGTTGCAGTTGTTCAGGACTATGTAGCTCCTACTATGCCAGAGGATGAGCAGCGTAAGTTGGAGAGGTTTGGTAGACTTCAGCCTCCAACTTCCAGTAGTATAGAGGGCGAGGATGCCTAGGGTTTCTTGGACAAGTGTCAGAGGATTCGTTGTACAACAGGTATTCTAGAGACCAGTGGGTTGCTTTCACTACTTTTCAGTTTTCTGGAGCTGCCTTCACTTGGTGGGAGGCTTATGAGAGGTGTAGTCCTGTAGGTGCAGCACGCCTTACCTGGCAGCAGTTGTCCGTTCTCTTTTTGGAGAAGTATGTGCCATAATCTAGCAGAGAGGAGCTACGCAGACAGTTCGAGTGGTTGTGTCAAGGAGATATGACTGTAACGCCGTATGAGATGAGATTCTCGGAGTTAGCTCATCATGCTGTTTGGTTGGTTCCTACGGAGAGAGAGAGAGAGGATTACGAAGTTTGTCAATGGCCTCACGTATCAGCTTCAGATTCTCATGACCAGGGAAAGGGTGTTTGGTGCTACTTTTGAGGAGGTTGTTGACATTTCTCATGAGATTGAGTCAGTTCGTCACCAGGAGCTAGATGAGATGGAGGCCAAGAGGCCTCGAGGATCTAGTAGTTATGGTAGTGCTCCTTTGAGAGGTCAGTTTCAGCATGGAGAGGTCGTCCATTCAGGCATGCTCAGTCAGCTCGCCCAGGTTATCATGGGGCATCATCGGATCATGGTTCTCACAGTTCTCATCAGGGTCATTCATCACTCAGTGCCCTTCCAGCCCAGAGTTCGTCCCGTGCTTCACCAGTTTAGGGCTCTTCTATGGTAGGTGTATCTGCTAGTCATTCTGGTGCTAGAGGTTCCCTTCACTCCCTGTCTCCATCACCCGGGAGTTGTTGTGAGTGTGGAGAGTTGGGTCATATGTGGGGGCAGTGCCCTCGTCATCTTGGGGGTTCATCTCAGTAGAGGAGTCAGCCATCGGCTTCAGCGCCAGTTACTTTACCACCACCCACCCACCCAGCTAGGGGTGGAGGTCAGTCAGCTAGTGGTTGCCCTAGAGGGGGAGGTCGATCAGGTGGCGGTCAGGCCCATTTCTATGCACTCCCTACTAGACCCGACGTTATTGCTTCAGATGTTGTGATTACAGGTATTATCTCAGTCTGCCGTAGAGATGCCTATGTGTTATTTGATCTCAGTTCCACTTTTTCATATGTGTCATCATATTTTTCTCGTTATTTAGATACGCCCCATGAGTCTCTTGTTTCATTTGTTCATGTATCTACTCTAGTGGACGATACTATTGTTGTGGACCGTGTGTACCGGTCGTGTGTGGTGACTATTGGGGGTCTGGAGACCCGGGTGGACTTGTTATTGCTTTGTATAGTGGACTTTGATGTGATATTGGGCATGGATTAGCTATCTCCGTGTCGTGCTATTTTGGACTGTCATGCTAAGAGAGTGACATTGGCTATGTCGGGTGTGCCACAGATTGAGTGGCGAGGTTCGACTGATTTTGTCCCTAGTAGGGTGATTTCGTTCTTGAAGGCCCAGGGGATAATTGGGAAAGGTTGTCTTTCATATTTAGCCTTTGTGAGGGATGTTGGTGCAAAGAATCGTAGTATTGATTCTGTTCCTGTTGTGAGGGATATTCGCGATGTGTTTCCTATAATGCTGTCGGGCATGCCACCGGACATGGATATTGATTTTGGTATTGATCTGGTGCCGGGCACCCAGCCCATTTCTATTCCATCGTATTGTATGGCACCAGCGGAGTTGAAGAAATTGAAGGAACAACTTCAAGAACTCATTGATAAGGGGTTTATTCGGCCTAGTATGTTGCCTTGGGGTACGCCGGTTCTATTTGTGAAGAAGAAGGATGGCACGATGACGATGTGCATTGATTACAGGCAGTTGAACAAAGTAACAATCAAGAACAAGTATCCTTTGTCTCGTATCGATGATTTGTTTGACCAGCTTCAGGGAGCGAGAGTGTTCTCCAAGATTGATCTCCGTTCAGGTTATCACCAGATGAAGATCAAGGACTCAGATATTCTTAAGACAGCTTTTAGGACCCAATATGGTCATTATGAGTTCCTAGTGATGTCTTTTGGGCTAACCAATGCCCCAGCAACGTTCATGCATTTGATGAACAGCGTGTTTCGGCCTTATCTCGACTCGTTTATCATAGTTTTCATTGATGATATTCTGATGTATTCGTGTAGTCAAGAGAAGCACGCGGAGCATTTAAGAGTTGTGTTGCATAGATTGAGGGAGGAGAAGCTTTATGCAAAGTTCTCCAAGTGTGAGTTTTGGCTCAGTTCAGTGGCATTCTTGGGGCATGTGGTGTCCAGCGAGGGTATTCAGGTTGATCCAAAGAAGATAGAGGTGGTTCAGAGTTGGCTCAGACCGTCCTCAGCCACAAAGATTTGCAGCTTTCTTGGTTTGGCAGGATACTACCGCCGGTTTGTTCAGGGATTATCATCTATCGCATCGCCCTTGACCAAGTTGACTCAAAAGGGTGCTCCATTCAGGTGGTCGGATGAGTGTGAGGAGAGCTTTCAGAAGCTCAAGACTGCCTTGACCACAACTTCAGTGCTAGTTTTGCCATCAGCTTCAGGTTCATATACTGCGCATTCTGTGTTGATACCCAGTTTTTCCCCAAAATATTTTAAAACTACATATATACCTTCAAAATCATGCATTAATAGCAATTATTATTTTTCTATAATTTTCCTATATTTTTACTAATTTATCCAGTATTTTATTCCCAATAAATAATTACAAAATGGCATTACAAATGATTTCAAAAGCATCTCTTCATTTAACTTATTATTTATGGTCATATTTGAACCAAATTATTTCATAATTGGCCAAATTAGCATCTTTTAGCTTTAATTGCAATAACTTTGGAATTATAGCCCAATCATATGATTTTATACTATTTTTGATCGGAAATTAATCATTTATATTTTTAAATACTAAGTAACCATTTTTAACTATTTTCTATGCATGAAATTCATTTTGTACAATTATCAGCTATTTTTATAAATTATTTTACTCAATTTAATTGGGTATTTAACAAATAGCCCCATTTTATTTCAATTATAACCTAATTAAACCATCCCCAAAACCCCAATCAAATCAGCCCAAGACCCAGGCCAAAACCTAAATCCTACCTGACCCAATTCCGCCCAAATCCTTGCCGTTGATCATTTTTTATCAATGGTCCAGGTTAATTCCTTCTGTAATTAAACTAATAGACTACCCCGCCCCCTCAAGCCCTCATTTCCTCTCTTTCACTCTGCTGTTACACTCTCTCATTCTCTCTTAAGCCCTCTGCTAAACCTAAGCTTCTACTCGCCAAGTGGTGGCTCGCCGGTATCAATGGTGGTTCCACCACTACCCCTAGCCCTCATGGATCCCTCACATGCCGGATATTTGCTACATTGAGGCCCTCAAGTGAACCAGAAGGCGGTTCACTCACCTCCTATGGTTTCTATGTCGTTCTCAGGCCACCCTTGGCCCGTCTGAGTAAGACTTTTCTATTTTCTGGCTAGATCCATGACTTCTAAGCTGGAATCTCTCCATCTCTGGGTTATCTCTCTCTGAAACCCTAACTCATCTCTTGACTTTTCAGATCTACCACATATTTGAGTTTATTTTGAGTTATCTTCACTATTTTCCTGATAATCTTTCCGATTTTTCAAAAATGCCTCTTTATCTTCAAAACTAGGGTTTCTTAACCTCTTTTCAAATGACTTTCCCTCTGATTTTCAGTATTATTCTATGATTTCTACCATGCGCAGTTTATTTACGGTTTTCCTTTTATCTGATTCATCATGTTGAAAACCCTAATTATTTTGGTTTTAATTCGGGGTTCTGAAAATGTGCTTATCTGATTTGTATGTATACCTGTTTCTCATGCATATGTTCGGAGCTTCTATGATTTTCTACCTCCTTGTGCTCATTAGCGTTTTTGATTTTGCCTCTCCTACCTATATTATGTTTACTTTGTTTGTTGACAAAAATTTGTGGTAATTTCCTCTAATCAGTACTATTTCTAGTTAAATCCCTGATCTCCTGTTATTAATACCTTTTACTGATTTCCTGTGATTGATACCCTTGGTGATTCCCGACCTTTAAATCATTCTCTTGCCTTATTACGTGATTGACTATGCTGTTGATTGATTCTTATGTTATTTCCTTAATTAGAACCTTATTAACTTAGCCCTATTTGTTTACCCTATACCTACTATATTTGAAGTGTGTCCTTATTGGTCGTACATTGATTTCTTTCCTTATTTGTTATTTAACTCCTTAATTAAAGGGAAGTACTTGCACTAATTTGATTCTAATTAGTACATAGTTCCATAACTATTGCTGAACTATGATTCTTGCCCTATTTTCTACTTGTTTTCAAACTATAAGTACCCTGCTCTTTCATTAATACAACACAACGAACACATTGGTTCAAAACTCTCTCTCTCTCGCACTCAAAACTTTCTGCTCTCTTTATGTGATTACTTACCGTTGTTCTAAGTTAGCATGCTGCAAGCCAAGACTAACTATTGTGCTCTCCTATTCTTCACTTTGTGCTTACTGTCTCTTTACTGGTATGTTCTTATTTCAATTCAAGTCACAAATCCAATATGTTTCTTTTACTGCTTCAGTTTATCATGATTCCAATTTGTTTCTATCTATGGTTTTGTTGTTCTACATGTGATTGACATGTTTATATTACTGTTTCATCTATCATGCTAGTATAACCCTCTTAGGGAACCTTAGAACATGTTCTACTCCCCTGGTAGTTTGTTTCAATATGACTCTACCCTGTTTTGAATACTTGTCTACTTGTCATCTAGTTTTGATATGCATTTACTTTGCAAACTGATCTGTCACTTTAAATGTCTGGTTCTATGATTATTTCTGAAATCCATACTATGTTGGTATCACCAGCTATTCCCCAATCCCATAAACCCCCACCAGGACTGTTGTGCTCTTGCAACTATGTGTTTACCTACATGTCCTATTTGTCCCCAAATCCCTTTACCCCTGTTTGTGGTTGTTGAACCTGCCTTGCTTCTATGTCCTCTGGCTGTGTATGAACCTGTTTTGGGGTGTTGTGTTTGAACTGTTGCTTACTACTCTACTCCCTTTTCAAAATTGTCTCTATTGTCTTTTGCAAAACTATTTCAAACAAGTCCTTTTTCAAATTGTTTCCCTGCTTAAATCTTTTCGAGCACTTTCACATCTACTTTTAGGTTTTAAGTTCTGCACCTCTAATGTGTGACTACTTAGGGATCCCTATGAGATCCCTATGAACTCTGATATATTAGAGTTGGCCCTTCCACACTGCACTTACTCAACTATGACTATGAAATCTGGGTGTGAGCACTGCCCGGGATCCCTTGAGGTCCTTAGGGAACTCTAACACACCCGGATTATGTGAAAGGCTATAAGGAAATCTGGCATTAGAAACTTTGGGAGTCTAGGCCTATTTGTGCATTATCCTATGCCTAGGCAAGCCTTAGGTATTCAACTCCTATAAAATTGGCAACTGCCTCCTTGTGTTTACTGCGTAATGATTAAAAGGCTTTAAAATCAGTAGGCAAACTGATTAGGGCCCCTGCTTCTGAGTTCATAAAATAAAACTGCATATCTCATGTGTTCTAATATTCGCCCAAACACCATGTCTTAGGATATTGTTTATCAATATTGCCCTTATTTGTGTTTGAGTCGTGTTGTTTACATGCATTATCTGTGGAGGTGAACCTGAGCCTCTTATCTGCTATTTCATGCTTTTATTTGTTGAAGTCCTATGTGTTCTTGCTTTTTGCCTTAGTATTTTCTCCTTTAAACCTTATGGGTCTGTCTAGAACTGCATATAAATAGAGGTCTTAATTTCCTCCAGGACCATTAATAAGGGACGGGTAACAGCATGCATAGGGATCGTTAAACAAACACTCTCTTTAGTAACCACTAAGGGGTGGGGAATGGGTAGACGGGATATGATGACTACGCGTCAATGTCATATGTAACCCCTCATTGAGGAGTATTTACCGGGCATTGCATGGGGTGATCCTATAGTCTAACCAACCTAGGACCCCTCCTTCCCAAATTCCCTTTACCTAAAACTTTGCTTTTCTATATAACTTGTTCAAATCCTTTGTCTTATTATTTGAGTCATACAATGCCCAACATGCCTTATTTGTAATTATATGTTTCAATTATTTATTCATTAAAAGACTAATTCATGAGTATAAGTTCGGTCGAGACCCACAGTTGTGGACCAAGAGGGGTGCCTAACACCTTCCCCTTAAGGTTATTTTGATCCCTTACCCTAAATCTCTAGTAATGCAAACCAATCAAAGAGTTGATCGCTCTGGGTGCCCTAACGCACCTTAATTCGTTAGGTGGCGACTCTTCAAAAACCCAAATTCTCAAAGGGAAATGAGTTATTACCCCCATGAATGTTGAAACCCATACTTCTCTCTGCGGAGGGAAAAAAGGGGGCACGACATTATAATGCTTCAAGAGTTGGTATTGTGTGTGTGTTGATATAGGAGGGTCGAGTTATTGCTTATTCTTCTTGTCAGTTGAAGCCCTATGAGAAGAACTACCCTGTTCATGATTTGGAGTTGACTGCCATTGTTCACGTATTGAAGATTTGGAGGTATTATTTATATGGTGTGTCTTGTGAGGTATTTACAGATCATCATAGCCTCCAGCACTTATTCAAGCAGAAGGATCTCAATTTGAGGCAGCAGAGATGGTAGGAGCTGCTAAAGGACTATGATATCACTATTTTGTACCATTTGGGGAAGGTCAATGTGGTGACCGATGCCTTGAGTAGGAAGGCGGTGAGTATGGGGAGTTTGGTGTACATTCCAGTTGGGGAGAGGCCTCTTGCAGTTGATGTTTAGGCCTTGGCCAATCAGTTTGTGAGGTTAGATATTTCGCAGCCCCGTCGGGTATTGGCATGTGTGATTTCTCGGTCTTCCTTATTTGATCGCATCAGAGAGCACCAGTATGATGATCCTCATTTGCTTGTCCTTAAGGATAAAGTTTAGCACGACGATGCCAGAGATGTGACCATTGGTGATGATGGGGTGTTGAGGATACAGGGCCGGATATAAGTTCCCAATGTAGATATGTTTCGGGAGTTGATTCTGGAGGAGGCCCATAGCTCGCGGTATTCCATTTATCGGGGTGCTGCGAAGATGTATCAGGATCTGAGACAGCATTATTGGTGGAGGAGAATGAAGAAGGACATTGTGGGATTTGTAGCTCGGTGTCTCAATTGTCAGCAGGTGAAATATGAGCATCAGAGACCAAGTGGTTTTCTTCAGCAGATGGATATTCCAGAATGGAAGTGGGAGCGGATCACCATGGACTTTGTAATTGGGCTCCCACGGACTTTGAAGAAGATCGATGCTATTTGGGTGATTGTGGATTGGCTGACCAAGACCGCACACTTCATTCCTATGTGTACTACCTATTCTTCAGAGCGGTTGGCAGAGATCTATATCCTGGAGATTGTTCGTTTGCATGGTGTCCCAGTTTCCATCATTTCAAATAGGGGCACTCAGTTTACTTCACAGTTTTGGAGGTCTGTACAGCGAGAGTTGGGTACTCAGGTTGAGTTGAGCACAGCTTTTCACCCTCAAATGGACGGGCAGTCCGAGCGCACTATTCAGATATTGGAGGACATGTTGCGCGCTTGTGTCATTGATTTTGGAGGGTCATGGGATTAGTTTCTACCGCTCGTGGAGTTTTCTTATAACAATAGTTACAGTCGAGTATCAGATGGCTCCATATGAGGCTTTGTATGGGAGGTGGTGTAGATCTCCAGTTGGTTGGTTTGAGCCGAGTGAGGCTAGGCTATTGGGTACACACTTGGTTCAGGATGCTTTAGACAAGATGAAGGTGATTCTGGAGAGACTTCGTACATCGCAGTCGAGACAAAAGAGTTATGCTAACAGGAAGGTTCGGGATGTGTCCTACATGGTTGGTGAGAAGGTATTGTTAAAGGTCTCACCCATGAAGGGTGTTATGAGATTTGGGAAGAAGGGTAAATTGATTCCTCGGTTCATTGGGCCTTTTGAGGTGTTTCGGATGATTGGGGAGGTGGCTTATGAGCTTGCTTTGCCACCCAGTTTGTCGAGTGTGCATCTAGTATTTCATGTTTCCATGCTCAAAAAGTATAATGGCGATCCGTCTCATGTTTTAGATTTCAACACAGTTTAGTTAGATGATGATTTGACTTATGATGTAGAGCCAGTAGCTATTTTGGAGCGACATGTTCGAAAGTTGAGGTCGAAAGATATAGCTTCAGTGAAAGTGCAGTGGAGAGGTCGGTCCATGGAGGAGTCTACTTGGGAGACTGAGCGGGAGATGCAGAGCAGATATCCTCACATGTTTGAGGCTTCAGGTATGTTTCTTGACTCATTCGAGGACGAATGTTTGTTTAGGAGGGGGGGATGTAACGACCCAGCCGGTCGTTTCATGAGTTACTGCTCCATTTTCCCCATTTCTACTTTTTATTGTCTTGTTTAGCTGTATTATGTGTTATTGGGTTGGTTGGCTCGGGTTCAGAAAGGTTTTGGTAAGGTTTGTGATACTTAGTCTCCTTTGAGCGAGCTTAAGTTGAAAAAGTCAACCGGATGTTGACTTATGTGAAAAAGGGCTCGGATGTGAATTCCGATGGTTTGGATAGTTTCGGGAGGTGATTTAGGACTTAGGAATGTGATCGGAACGTGTTTTGGAGGTCCGTAGTAGATTTAGGCTTGAATTGGCGAAATTAGAATTTTGGCGTTTTCCGGTTGATAGGTGAAATTTTTATATAAGGGTCGCAATTGAATTCCGGAAATTGATGTAGGTCTGTCATGTCTTTTCGAATGTGTGTGCAAAATTTCAGGTCATTCGGACATGGTTTGATAGACTTTTTGATCAAAAGCGGAATTCAGAAGAATTTTGGAACCTTACGCTTGAATCCAATGTGATTGGGTTGATTCGATGTTGTTTGAGGTGTTTTGAAGATTGGTATAAGTTTGGATAGTGGTATATGACTTGTTTGTTCTTTTGGTTGAGGTCCCAGGAGCCTCAAGGTAATTTCGGGTGGTTAACGGGAGATTTTGAGTTGGGTTTGGCAGCTGAAATTATCTATTGTTGTCATAACTGCACTTGCGGCTAGGGGGCCACAGGTGCGGACTCGCAGAAGAGGATATGGAGTCGTAGATGCTGCCTCAGGCGAAGAGAGAGAAGACGTAGATGCGGAAGGTGAGCCGCACCTGCGGGACCGCATATGCGGAGTCTGGGTCGTAGGTGCGGAAATGGGTCTTAAGTGAAAAACCCACAGAAGCGGTAACATAGAAGTTGGAATAGACCGCAGGTGCGAAAAGCCTAGGCCAGAAAGTATATAAACCCTCCTCAGCGATTTTCAGCCTTTCTTGACCATTTCTAAATCGATTTTGGAGCTTTTGGGGGGATTTTGAAGAGGGAACTTCATTGAGGTAAGATTTTTGAACATAAAACTCATCCCTATGGTGTTATTTCATTGATTAGGCATGCAATTTATGGAAAATTGTGGGTGAATATTGAAGAAACTAGGGCTTGAGATTGGAGATCTTTGATTAAGGATTTGAGGGGTCATTTGGTGTCGGATTTTGGTATTTTTAGTATGTATGGACTCGTGGAAGAATAAGGAGCTTATTGATGTAATTTTTAACAGATTCCGAGACGTGGGCTGGGGGGTCAGGTTTGGTTAATTTCGGGATTTGTGTTGTAATTTGATTATTTTCGCATGGGCTTCATTCCCTTAGCATATTTTGACGTCATGATTCTGATTTTGGATAGATTCGACGCGAGTTAAGGCCAATGCAAGAGGTAAAGGCATCGCGGGCTAGAGTTTGGACCGGATAGAGGTAAGTAATGATTGTAAATACTGTCCTGAGGGTATGAAACCTCGGATTTCACATCGTTGTGCTACTTCGAGGTGACGCACACGCTAGATGACGAGCGTGGGATTGTGCACCATTGGGGATTACGACTTAGTCCATCCCGTATGATTATTTAACCGCGTATTTGATTGGAAACTGTTTGCTATCATCATATTTTGGGTTGAATGCCATATTTGGGTCTCATGCCAACTGTTTTGAACCCTTAGGGGATTTTTACTACTATTCCTCACTATTTTGATAACGTATTTGTACTCAGTCATGCTATATTCTACTGTTTTCACAACTCAACCATCTTTACTTGTTTTTAATAATTTAAATGATATTTTGGGCTGAGCATCATGTTTTACTATTGCCCGAGTGGCTTGTGAGATTCTAACTGAGTAAGGCTAAGGGCCTGTGTTGTGAGGATATTATGGGATCGGGTTGAGCGCCGCAGCAGTATTGTACAGATTCATGATTATGAGGCCGAGGGCCTAAGTTGTTACGCCATGAGGTGGCTTGATATGAGGCGGAGAGCCTGTTTGATTATGCCACGATATGGCTTGTTATTGCGCTTTGGCCGTAAGGGCCCCTCCCGGAGTCTGTACACCCTTAGTGAGCGCAGGTACCCAGTGTGAGATGTGATATAGCCCGAGGGGATGATGTTGTTCCATGTTATTGCTCGAGGGGCTGATACGAGTGATTATGAGATAGCCCGAGGGGCTGATTCTGTTGGTATTTTGCCCTAGGGGCTAATTTTATGTGTCTATCTTTTCTCATTGCTTTTCATTCACTCGTTTAAACTTCTAAAAGATGTTTTAAAAAGGTTTTTTACTGAACTAAGGTGTTTCTACGAGTTTTACCATTTTATTGCCTTGTTTTTGTTTTATACTGCCTCTTTGTAGCATTTTGCTGTATTTTACGTGTTTTCTTAACGCTTAGTTTCCTTTACTTTTATTACTTACTAAGTTGGCGTACTCACATTACTCTCTGCACCCTGTGTGCAGATTCAAGAACCTCGAGTCACGCTAGTGAGGGTTGATTGCTTCCAGCAGGCTGTTCGGAGTTCACTAGGTAGTTGCTCGGCGTTCGCAGCCCAGTGTTTCTCCTTCCTATCTCTACTTTCCTTGTACTAGCTTGTACTATATTGTGTAGTGTTTTCATACTCTTAGACGGATGTTTAGATGCTCATGACTGATGACACCCCGACGTCGGGCTGTGTTGTTTCCACAATTGTTCTATTTCACTCTTTATTTTGGGATTTATAGTTTATTTATGACTTAAAAATGAAATATTATAACTGTTTAAATAGATTGGGGATTTGTGTTGGCTGGCCTTGTTCCACGATAGGCGCCATCACGATCGGGTCCGGTTTAGGGTTGTGATAATAAGTTAAAGTAGTGCTTAAAGAAATAGGTCATATTTTTGGTGAGTGATCTTCTTTGTGAAATTGAAGTGGATTGAAGAATATGCGGTTAAGTTATCATGTGATTTGTTAAACTTCTTAGGAGGGCGAACCACTATTCCTAAATATATCCTACCCATACCTTAGCCCACATACAACCATAAAAAGGTCTTAATGATTTTAGATCGAGTGAGCCTACATTAGTAGATATTTACAGTATAGGCAAGCCAATGGTACCAATTGCATGCATGTGAATTCTTTGTGAGAGTGAGAGATTTTCTTTGAAAAATGTGAGTCCTTAAACTATACTAGATCATGAGATTCGAATGTCTGGATTCAACTTACTCTCTTGTTCTTGTCGTGAGGGCACATGATTTCAGGAAAGATCGGTAACATTATTAGACTTCTCTGTGATGTTGGGGATTCAAGACATGAGTGCATTGTGATATTGAATCACCTTTTGAGGCTAGGATGGTTATGAGCATGTTATCTCTATTTTTAATATTCTTGAAGTATGGCATAAAGTTAAGGGGAAGTGTGTTCTTAATGCATATTACATATCTTAATTGTTGCTATAAAACATGGTCATCGGTCTAGTGGCCTCAATTGTGTAAAAATAAAGTGCTCAAAGATAATAAAAATTGTTGGTTGACTCGAGGATGAGCAACGTTTAAGTGTGGGGTACTGATTTTTGGCTATAAATATATATTTTTAGTGCATTGCTTACCTTACATTTTAGTGTTCTAATGATTAATTGTGCAATTTTTGAGTTTAATTGAGTTATTTTTATATGTAGGACCATTGGGATACATAAAGGATTGAAAGTTTCACAAAAGGATGTTGAAGACACAAGAAAAGAGCACGAAAAGGAGAAAATCAGAATAAGGCAAGGGTATCGCGCCCCATACTAGGCCTTGCCTGGTCTAAATCCTGTCAACCGCACCCTAGACCAAGCCTCGCCTTGTCTAAAGCCTAGTCCAGCTGGATAGAGAGTAGGCCTCTCCTAGTTTAGAGCCTGGTCCCCCAGTCCCCGAATAAATTATTTTCTACTCAGTTTTAGACTTGAAGACTCCTACCCTAGCATATAAATACACCCTAAACGTCATTATTAAGGGGTTTGGACATTTTTTAGAGTAATGTTTGACAAAGGGAGACCACAGAACCATTGTGGAGGCCGTGTTTCATATTTTCTTCTATCAAACTTAGTAACTCTTACATTTATTTGTATGATTTGTTGTATGGCTACCATGTCTATGTGGAGCTAAAATTCACGTTCTAGGATTGTGATTCTTCCATGACTATTATTATTTGAATATTGATTTTGATTTCTTAGTTTATCGTATTGGTTTATTTATTTAATCCTGCGCTTAATTATTTAATTGCTTGATTACCAATTGAATACTATCTACGAATCTAGATTTGAACTCGAAGTGGGAATTCTAGATTGCACATAGGATTTAGTAGAGAAAGTTCTTGAACCTGAGCATCCGGGAATGGATTCATGGTTAGGATAGACATATACTAATTACCTTACTTGGTTATTATACGGGAATTACGAATGCATTCTTGTTGATTCTAACTCTATAGGCATATAGGCGTTATGTTAATCTTGAATAGGCAAGTAAGAACTCAATAGATTCTTATGAGCAATATTAACCCCGTCAACAAACAAATTGAATAAATTAATTAGTCAATTTAATTGAAGAATACAATAGGATTGTTAGATAGCCCATGACCGTAGATCGTTTTCATCACAATGATAACATAAAAATCTGCTCTTATTTTGTTCAAAGTTCACTTGTTTTTTCTTTTTATTTTACTTAGTTTAGAGTCAAACACTTCTAGTTTTAATTCTTGTTTAGACAATTAGAATAGTCTAATTTAGTTAATAGTTGATAACAAGTCCTTGTGAGTTCAACACCCGACTTCTAGTCACTTTATTACTTGATGATCGTGTATACTTGCGTGTGTGTTTGGCCGCAATAGGTTTGACTCGATCAGGGAGATGTTACTCTCCAGAGAGTTGAGAAGGCCAAGAAAATCAGAGAAGGCCAAATTCCAATAAAGAAATAGTTACTGAAGTAGAGGTGGGAGAGTTCATGAAAAAGATAAAAGTTCAGGATTACTTAATTGTTGATCAGCTAAGAAAAACTCCTACTCAAATCTCTTTGCAATCTATGCTCATACACTCAAAAGAGCATCATCGCGTATTAACAAAAATCCTATAATAGGCGCATGTCTCAGAGAAGACCACGGTGAAGCACTTAGAAAAGAGGTCCAACGGATGTTTTAAGGTGAACAGAATCACTTTTACCGATGATGAACTCCCCGAGGAAGGAGATGGGAAAAATAGGGCTTTGCATCTAACTGCCAAATATGAGGGGCACTATGTAAAGCGAGCCATGGTTGATGGAGGCTCGAGTGTAGATGTATGCCCTTTCTACCTTGCATGAAGATCAATACAGATAGAACTCGGTCCAAAAACATTCGCATCCAGGCTTTTGATGGTCAAGGTATGATACCATTGGGGAGATCAACCTCACCATGACAATTGGGCTGGTTGATTTTGAAGTTGTGTTCCAAGTACTAGACATAGAAACTTCTTATAACTTTCTTCTTGGAAGGTCATGGGTCCATATGGCCCGAGCTATGTCATCCACCTTGTATCAGATGCTCAAGTTAAAATATGACGGGTAAGAAATTATTATTCACGGAAAAGACGAATCATCCATTTATAGGGACCCGTTGATCTCGTGTATTGAGGACAAGAAAGGATGAGAGTCAATTTTCTATTAGGCTTTCGAAGTGGTTGTTGTGGACCATGTTGAGGAAGGAAAGCACATTCTGTATCCTCATCTTTCTGCCATATCTGTAATGGTGGCTGCACTTATGCTGAGGTAGGACTATGAGCCATGAAAAGTCTTGGGGGCATCATTGCAAGGAATTTTGGAACTCAATCCTCCCTTTATAACAAGGGTACTTATGGCTTAGGCTTCAGACCAATGCAAGCAGATGAAGACAGAGCCAACTACCGCAAAACGTATGGGTGGGTATTGCAGAAGATGATCCCTCACATTTCCTACACTTTCGTCAAGCCACGACTCCAAGAGGGTCAAAATTCCTCGGCATAAGAAGACATTGATAAAATTTGCCATGGCCTCAACAAGATGTTTTCTAAAGTGTACATGATCCAGACTGGTGAAGCCACTAGTCATGCCGATAAGCAACTACTAATGCCTTGACACCATGCTCAACAACTGGGAAGCAACTCCTCTCCCCATAAAGAATGAGTCTTGGTAGTTTTCTTTTGCAACTTCTTTTTTGTATTTGGGTTACTTTCAAGGTTGTAATCCAAACATCTCAGTGTGATTATTTTGTTTTGATTTTAACCCTTCTATCCTTTCAAATTCAATAAAATGTTGTTCAAGTTCCATAAAAAATTCTACGTCTTGTCATTTCCCTAATTCAAGTCATTTTCTTTTTTATTCCAGTTTTGTTAGTACCGACTTTAATAACATGATATTCATGCGGAATTTACGTCCAGATCTTAAAACGTTGTCTAATTTCGAAATAATACATCAAGAGGTTGAACATGATGAAGAAGAGGCTATTGAGGAAATAAAAAGAGAACTAGAACTATTTAAAAACAAGCCTAATCCCAACCTCATTGAAATTGAGCGAATTAACATTGGAAGACCTGAAGAAATTAGAGAAACAGAGATAAGAATTCGCACTGAACAGGAAAACAAGAGTTTCCCGGGAGGTTGAACTATATTAGTATATTCATTGCTCAACTCACAACCATGTGCGAGCCCATCTTCAAGTTGTTGAAAAAGGATGTTGGTATCAAGTGTACGGTTGATTATCAAAAAGCATTTGATAGAATCAAAGACTATCTGTCAAAACCTTCTGTACTGGTCCCACCCGAACCTGGCAGACCTTTATTTTTATACCTATAGATGATAGATAATTCCTTTGGATGTGTTCTAGATCAACATGATGCCACAGGGAAAAATGAGCAGGCAATCTACTATTTGAGCAAGTAGTTCACAAATAATGAGGTCAAGTATACCCTTTTGGAGAGGAGATGTTGTGCCCTGACTTGGGTCGCTCAGAAGGCATTATCTTTTGGCCTACACTCTTGCCTCATATCCAGAATGGATCCTTTGAAGTATATCTTCCAATAGCCAATGCCCACTGGCAGGTTCGCAAAATGGCCAATTCTGCTCACTAAGTTCGATATCGTCTGCGTCACTCGCACTACAATGAAAGCACAGGCTTTGGCAAATCATTTGATAAAGAATCCACTTGATGATGATTATAATCCACTGAGCACATACTTCCCAAACGAAGAGGTCAACTCAATGGAGGAAGTAGTTCCAGACGACAGCCATGTCTAAAAAATGAATTTTGATGGGATAGTAAATATCAAAGGAGTTGGGATTGGGGCAATCCTAATCTCACCTATTGGATGGAATTACCCGCAACAGCATGACTTTGATTCTTCTGTACCAATAATATGGAAAAATATGAGTCTTGCATCAGGGGTTTAAAATTGCCCTCGAATTGGATGTGCATGAATTATTGGTTGTGAGGGATTCTAATTTCTTATCTGGCAAGAGCGATTGGGAGACTCGAGACATCAAGCTTATCCCATACAAGAAATGTGTGGAAGACCTTAGCAAAAGTTTCAAGTCCATCGAGTTTAGATACATTCCTAGGGTTCACAACGAGCTAGCCGATGCCTTGGCTACCTTAGTGTCACGAACCCAATTTCCCTCTATAGGATGTCGTGATAGCATCTCTACGACTATGTAAGCCTAACACTTACTAAATTAATTGCAGATTTTAACAAAGGAACTATTAAATATGAATCAGAAATTTCTATTTAAAGCCAACAATCCAAAGTGGGTATATAACATCCCAAAACCGGTAGTACAAGTCATAAGCTCTATTAAGTTTACTAGAAAATTGCTAAGTACAATTGTTCCATAATGGAAATAAACAGTACAAAGTAAAATTTTAGAAGGTGAATCTAAGGCATACGAATGCGACAGGTATACCTTGAAGTCTCCACAGCAATGCTTGATAAGCTATCTAATGATCAACACGCACCGAGGTACCTGGATTTGCACAAAAATATTCAGCAAGCATAGCATGAGTACACCATAGCAGTATCCATTAAGTATCAAGACTAACCTTGGTAGAGTAGTAACGAGGAACAATCAAGACACCAACTAGACATAATAACTTGTGCAAGTATGAATATAAAACTAATAGAGAACAATGTAAAGCTAAACATGGTAAGAATAATGCTACAACAATTGCATTAAGAACCAGAAACAACAATTAACAACAAGGAGCCAACAGGTAAATACGTCGTGAGGTAAGGAGAATACAGATAAAGTCCGGTGAAATCAAGTAGGGAAAAACAAGTAACATCCCAATAAAACAACCACTTTCACACAAGGTTTATAAAAGAGTTTCCCCGAGATACCACACCTCATAATCACAATTCATGGGTCCCAAGTCACGTATCCTAATCACTTGGCATGTTGTGCCCACATTACAAATCACAACCGTACAGACAGCTCACATGCAGCAGGGACAACTCATGTGTCAATACTATCAATACCTCATATCTGCACGGACAACTCACGTACTAAGAGAGTGACAATATCTCATATCCGCTCAAACAACTCATGTGCTAGCAATAACAATACCCTATAACTACACGGACAACTCACGTACCAATAGTAAAAATATCTCATATATGTATGGACAACTCATATGTCAATTGTTCAACTCTTACGCAGAAGGTAGGTATACAAGAATACATGTAAATGATCATCAAACATCAAAGTTCATATTCCTAGATTAACATAAGTGATAGCCTATAGTGTATGCTTGTGCGAGTGGACTATCATAACTCGAGTCAATAGAGTAAGATCAGAGACAATAAATGGAACATAGGAAACAACACAACAAAACGGTATTATGCATAACTCGCACAAGGTAGGCACACCACTACATAAATATCATGAATAACAATTCCCCCAAACCATCGCAAGTCTTCACAGATCATCCCTGACATAGCCCCCTTTGTCTCACCGCGTGCGTGACAATAAAATAAATGCCCCCTTGTCTCTCCATATGCGCATAATAATATTCCTACCTTGTCTCGCCACACGCGCATAATAATATTCCCATCATGACTCGCCACATGTGCAAACCCACATATATAGCCTGCTTGGTCCCGCCGCATGTGCAATATCAATAATAACAATAGCACAGACAACTCACGTGCGAACACCCCGAAAATCCTCTCAACAGTATCATGTGTTCCAGAAAACATAACAACACAATGTAACAACTTGCACCACATGTTCCTATATGCCACAACATTTCCTAAAACAATTCCAATATCACAACCACACATATCCCTCGGCTCAACAACACTGAGTACAACATCAAAAATAATAACACGAGAGTACGACAAGTATATCAACACAAGAATTACAAACACAAAGAAATGGAAGAACAGGCTCACAATGAAAGACATGACAAGTAATAATGGTTTCAAATCAGAATAACTCAATAATGGGATAGATAATATGTAACAACGATATCAAATAAGAGTAACTCAATAGTAGGAGAGATAATGTATAACAATGATTTCAATAAGGATAAGTCAACAATAAAAAAGATAATAATAACTTCAATTAAGGATAATCAACTACGGAAGAAATAACATGGCTATAAAAGAGGTAACAACTTCAATTTAGGCATATAAGAGTACATTTGGCAATAAAGGGTGGAACATTAACCAATAAACTTCACATAAGAAACGTTAGGGTAAATTTAGCAATGGAGAATTTAACATAGCAAGACAACTTCATTTTAATGTACATAATAACCTAAGAGTCTAAACCGGTCAAATTCCCACATATAAGCCGTGTACACACTCGTCACCTCATGTGCACGTCTTTCACGTAGTTCAAATAGCACAAACAAACCAATACCTATGGGGTAGTTCACTCACACAATGTTAGGCAAGATACTTACCTCAAAAGTGCTCAATCAATACTCTAAAATAGCTTTCCCTTTACAATTCACCTCCGCTCGGCTCAATCTAATCAAAATTTTTGACTCTATAACATCAAAAAATGCAAGAGGAATCAATTTCAATAATAAAAGCTAGAATCTTTACACAATTCATCAAAAGTCAACAAAAGTTAATCTCGGGACCTCCTTGTCAAAATCCGGGTCCAAGGGTAGATTCTAACTATCCATAACCCCGCGAGTCCATACATGTGTTTTGTTTCAAAATCCTAGTTTAAATCGATTCTCAAAACTCAAATTCTCATTTTTTAAAGCATAGACAAAGTTTTTCAAAATTTCACTTTGATTCTCATAATTTTGATGTTAAAACTCACTTATAATCATGAAAATAGTTGGAAATTGAACAAAATCACTTACCCAATATTTGTATATGAAATTCCCTCTTCAAAATTGCCTCCTACCAAGTCAAGGATTCCAAAATATAAAAAATAAGACAAAAATCCCGTCCCTCAGCTCTTATGTCCAATCGCAGGTGTCGCAAATTCGACCCGTGTGAACCCTTCAAATGCGAGAGTATTATGATAAAAGCGAAACACCTCACATCCCTGCGATAGTCGCAAATGTGGACCATAAACACCTCCCAAATGCGACCTGTCTAATCGCAAATGCAAAAGAGCTTGCCCAGCCCAACCATCGCAATTGCGAACAAAGGGTTCGCAAATGTGAACAAAGGGTTCGCAAATGCAAACCTAGCAGACTCAGCCTATTATCACAAATGCGACTCAATTGCGACACATGCAAATTTTCAAAACTCTTCCAAACACTCTGGAATGCGTTCGAAACTCATCCGAGCCCTCGGGGCTCCAAACCGAATATCAACACAAGTCTTAAAACATAACACGAACTCTAGACCTATTTCAAGTTCCAAAAGACAAAGATAAAATAGATGCCAAACTTTAAGGATAAGTTCTAAAAGACAAAATAGACCTATTCCAAGTCCCAAATCAGAAATACAAACATGATAGCTTTGAAGTCAACCTACGTTCAGACTTATCAAAACTCTAAGCCTTTAAATTTCTAACCTTCAGCAGAACAACACAAATTAACCTATGGACATCCCAATTAAATTCTGGGCATACTCCCAAATCCAAATCACAAAACGACCTATCGGAGCCATAGAAATACCGTTACAGGATCATTTTCACAAAAGTCAAACCTCAATCAACATTTTTAACTCAAGCTTCTAAAGTGAGAATCATTCATCTAAATTCATCTTGAAACATCCGATAATCAAATACAATCATGCACGCAATTCATAATATACAACATGAAGTCATTCAAGATGCCAAACCACTGAACAGATTGCTAAAGCTCAAAACGACTGGTCGGGTCATTACATTCTCCCCTTTTTAAATAAATGTTCGTCCTCAAACGTGCCAAGAGTCTCTCCCACCCCATCAATCACTATCTAAAGTCACCACGAACATACACACGGGTGATCCCACATCACCCCCAACAACATAAACCAACAACATCTTCTCAACCGAAGGTTATTCCTTCTACTCATGCCGATAAGCCTTAGAATTAAATTTCCACATCTACCAAAGGCCCTGTTATCACACAAACACACTGCAAAATCCTCAACTAGCTAAAACAATTCATGATTACACCTATGAGGTATAACCACACGACAAACTTCTCATCTATATGCCTATAGCAACAACTCTAACCACAATAGCTGCCCATTATCAAGCTCTGTACTAGCAAATAGACTCATTTCGACTAGAACCTTGTTCTAAACCCTCAAAACCTGATTCTGAGTGTAATACTGATTAAGAGCTTGAGGTCTTGTTTTCCTAAAGGCTAATATGAATACTAGTTTGGTTTGCTACCCTAAAGGAGGTCAGTAAAACTTCAACCTTACTATTATTTTTACTAGTTTAAATCCCTAAATATGAAATACATTACTATCTTTGTCGATTGATCTTACTGATAATGTATCCATTCCTTAGTTGTTTTATGTGTTTGTTAATGACTGATGAGTAGATTCTGCAAACATGAACTTCTTTTAAAATATTTGAATGCTAATATACATATGTTGATTCATGTCTATTGTTAACTCTAAAATGACTTCTCGACTTTTCTTAATATTAATTCCAAACCTCTCTCTCTTATGTTCTATTAACACTATCGTGATTGTTGCACTAATCTGTCTTGAACATCATTTTACCATTCTAAATTGCTTTATTCAATCCAATAGAACATGATTCTGTTCGGTTTTAATAACAGATTGTTATTATGGTGTTAATGCATTAGCTTTTGGCCTTTAAATCTGATCTAATCTCGTTGGTGTATCTTTGTGATTTTGTCCATTACTTGATTGTACTCATGACTGTTTATGTACGTACATATATCATGAATTAATTGGTTTTTCATGCTACGTTATGTATGATTCTGAGATTGCTTTATGTTGAACTAAGTTATGAAAAGTTGTTGAAATGTACTTAAGTTGTGGTAATATATTTGTTCAATTAGAACATTGCTGCTAAGTTTCCATTGTACCTAAAGACTAATCCTAGACATACATAGCATTTTTCCCTTAATGTGATGATCTTGGACCTCACATGATGACACTATTAGTAACACTTCTATAATATGATCTTTGCTAAGTCCCCTTTGTGTGTTTTTGTAATCATGTGTTCAACTATGATATCCAGCATCTCTGTTTGCCCCTGATGACTATATACATGCTAACATTGCTTTGAAACCTCACTAAGTCCTCTTAAGTATACTAGACTTAACATGTGAACTTAAAAGAAACCCTATTGTTACTACTACTTGAATATAATAACCTATTATATTCTAGAGAGGATTAGTCTAAGGTTAAAACTCTTAAAAGAAGTGAATTTGTCATTAATTCTTAAAGTTAAGTAGGATTGGTGATTTGAGACCCTGTTAAGCACTCTTAAGATCTTTAATTAGATTTATGGACTTGTAACCTTGTTAATGTCCTTAGAAGTTCTAATTATAGTTATTGCTCATTTGTGATTCTGTTAGTCTCTTTGGAAGTGTTGTTCTAGGGTAAAATCTGTGATCCTATCAATGCTTTAGAAATCCTAGTTGTAGTCTGATTTCTATGTTAATACCAGTGGGAGTTCTGATTATGGTTACTTCTTTTGAAAATTTCTATGTTAATACCAGTGGGAGTTCTGATTATGGTTACTTCTTTTGAACTTCTATCTATACTTCTTGAATGTCCTATTAAAAATTGTTAGCATGTGCCTCATTATTAAGGTTATTGATATGTATTTATCATTGAAGTTTTTTGAACTGTATCTATATAGCATTCTTTAGAAATCATCAACTGTAGTAATGAACCTGCAATGTGGTTAACGCTCTTAAGAGATTTAGTTGTAATTGTTAACCTACCCTCTCCTAATTCCCTCACATGTTTAGTTGCAACTGTTAGTCTACAGCTCTGTTAACATTTTCAGAAGTCTCAATCACAATTGTAAACCGGTGTATACTTAAAGGGCAAGGATTAATTAACCGATAATTAGTGTAATTGCGTGTTTGGACAAATACACATGTGTTCATCAGTTATTACATACTGAAATTATATTGTCTCTACCCTTAATATGCTTGACCTCAAATGTTTGATTTCTTAACAGCAGTATGATAAAGTACGTTTGAAGCTTATTTTCTTTGGAACTATTTAATGTGTTAATCATCCATTTAGTTTTGGAAATGGTTATGATAGTGTAGATAAACTATCTTGTAGTCTTATGATATTCTGTTTGGCCCTCATGAGAAAGGTAT
Source organism: Nicotiana tabacum (assembly GCF_000715075.1). Lineage (NCBI taxonomy): Eukaryota > Viridiplantae > Streptophyta > Magnoliopsida > Solanales > Solanaceae > Nicotiana > Nicotiana tabacum. Next base: position 117,585,320 of record NC_134087.1, read on the forward strand.
ATACTTCTTAGTATGGTATTGCTATGGTGATTGGCTTACATTGAAAGTTCCTCATTGACACTTAAACCTAGAGGGAAGAGTGAATCGTTAATGGTTAGGGGTACTTGGGAGTAGAGTTTAACTCTTGGTTGGGCTGCTCCCCCTAGAACAAGCGTTATCTTGTGTTACAACCCATATCCACATGTGTTAGTTCATGCCATATATTAGTTAACATAAATCCAAGAAGGAATTATATTTGAGATGATAAGAAGTCAATCCTATTGGTCTTAAGTGATACAAGAGTGTATAAGGGTGATTAACCAATATTAGAAGTTAAACGAATCAAGGATGTTGTAACTCGTATTTTCAGGTAATCTAGCGGTGCTTAATACACTCAAGAGGTCATTTATTAAGGTATTTTAATCATATAATATCCGTATCATAAGTCTTGAAGTCAAACGAGTTATGAAACAAAAGTCGACAAAAGTTGTCGCAACTTAGGTTCATAGTTTTACTTAAACATTAGGTCAAATGTTTCTAATCTTTTCTCATAATTTACAAGGAATTACGGGGTTATATACCCATCAAATTAAATATCTATGAGTCTAGTTTCCAACGCATTAAACCGTTCATCGATACGATCTCGGAGTAGAGAGATATTCGCGTTTTCGCGAGACTGGGCCAAGCACCTCTCTATGGGGCCCACTAAGTCGGTTTAAGATATTTGGACCTATATAGGATGACTACAACCCATTTTTAGTCATTTCTTTTCACTATTTTCAGACCTTAGAACTCTAGGAACATCCTCTCAAGGTTCTCTCAAGATTCAAGACCCAAAAAAAGGGCAAACAACACAAATCAAATGTCGGGAATTCTGTGGCGCTAGTAAGTCTCTTGTTCTTCTTGTTGTTGCTCATTTTTGTGTCGTTCCAACTCGTGTGGGAGGTTGTTTTAAAGGGTATATGTTCTGTAAATACTCCCTAATATTCTTAATATCAATCCTAGGTGATTTCAAGCCTTCTAAAGTGATTCTAGTGCCGAAAAACACTAATTGATCGCTAGTTTTATTTTTTTTGTTGTTGTGGCAGCATTGGAGGGATATTTCTTGGAAATTTAAGGTCAAATTGGAGTTGTTCTTTCTGTATAAAGGTAAGGAACCTCTTACTCTATATGTATTTAAGATTATCCAAGTTGCGGCTAAGCCATTGAAGCTAGAACTTGTGAGATATATATCGAAAGGTTTGGTAGTAGTGTTATTGTTTTGTGGACTGTTTTGCGTTGTTGTTGGGCTGCGTATTTTACTACTATTTTGTGGAGTTTTGGAGGAGGAAGGGTGTGGAGAAACACCATATATATGTAGGTTTATGGGCTGATAGTTATTCGTAACATTTCCAGGTTGTTTGACACGACTACGGTGGTCGTCGTATGTATGGAGTGATTAGGCTGTGTGTGGACTATTTTGGGAGGCTCAATATGTTTATTATTGATGATGTTTGGGCTGTTTGGTGATTGTTTTGAATGGTGTGAGGTCATATATATAGGGGAGGTGCTGTCCGTTTCATCGTAAAATAGGTTGTGGTCGATACATAATAGTTATGACGCTTAAATGATAACGATAGTATCGTTTCTCTTATTGTAGACTAAGGAGTTTTGACAATTGCATAGCTTGAGATTGGGGCAGTATATACAAGGTATGTGAGGCTATCCCTTTCCTTCTTTTGCACGACTCCGATTGTACATAATGTAATGAACGAGCTTCCAAGATACTCTACTCTTAGAAGCTAGCAGTACTTACATTGTTTTCCCTCTTATGGAACGATTGATGTTAATGTTACTTCTCTTATTCTTATGTTATCAATGTTGTTCGTACTTCCTAAATCTTATAAGGTTCATAGTGAAGAGTTAGTCCTAATAACGTGTATAGAGGATACCGACCTTACGTCACTCCGAAAGGTTTAGAATGTGATTCCATGAGTCGAGCATGCATTATATATATGTATCTATTTTACTCTACCGAGCCACGCTATAGTTGGCCGGGTACGGCACCTATTGTGCAACCACTGATCAGTTGGGTTTTACCGAGCTCCACGTGGCCGGGTACGATTCTACCGAGCCTATTATGGCCGGGTACGATATGATGATGATGATGCCCACAGAGGCGAATGCTTTAAAGGTTTATGTATTTATACATATGTATCATGCATTTCATGTAAGTATCCCTCAGAGGTACTAAGATGTTACAGGTTGTATATTCTCTATCCTTGCTTACATTACTGATCATATTTATGGTTCCTTGCCTTACATACTCAGTACTTTATTCGTACTGACGTCCTTTTATTTGTGGACGCTGCATGTCGTGCTGCAGGTCCTGATAGACAGGCAGGTGCAGCTCCCCCACCACAGTAGACTGTCCAGTTTAGCGGTGATTGGCGAGATCCCTTCTCCGGACTTGCCTTGGTCTTGATATGCAATTTTTGTTATAGACATTATGGGTATGTCGGGGCCCTATTCCGGCTATGTTGCAACACTTATGTTCTTTTAGAGGCTCATAGACAGGTGTCAGCTCATGTATAGTTTGGTATGCCTTGTAGGCTAGTTTTTGTTGTATAGTCTTTCATAGTAGCGTGGTAGCTCATACCTTATATGTAGTTTCTTGATTGTCTGGTCATTTCCTGCTATGTATATTCATGCCATCATATTTTATTGCTGGTTGTCCATGATCTAGGTCTACCATTTATATTGATCTCTTTAGCCTTAATAGATAATAATGAAGGTTAGATGAAATGTACGTTGGTGCTCGGCAAGTGTGGTCGGGTGCTAGTCATGGCCCTTCAGTTTGGGTCGTGACAAACTTGGTATCAGAGCAAGTCTGTCCTAGGGGTTGTCTATGAGCCGTGTCTAGTAGAGTCTTGATTATGGATGTGTAGCGCGCCACATTTATAATCAGGAGGCTACATGACATCTAGGGTTGTTACCTTCTTCCTGAATCTAGATCGTGCGTAGAGTTGAGTCGTAAGTGTTTGTCTCTAATATTCACCTTGTTTTTTTCAGTGATGCCTTCGACTAGGAAGCAAATGATTAGTAGACGGCTTGATACAGCAGCGGGAGAGGGTACCAGTCAGGTGCCCCAAGTCAGAGCAGGACAAAGTGAGGCTCAAAGTGAGATTCCCTCTCATACCTCATCTACTCCATCTCCTCCAGAGGATATTAGAAGGCACCCAGCGCCTCCAGTTCCTCCGTCTGGCACTCCAGACCAGGATATGCGGAGTGCTTTGCAGTTATTGACTAGCTTGGTAGCTGCTCAGGCTCAGAGGCAGAATACAGGTGCTGCTGAGAAACCAGTTAGTACAAGAGTTCGTGATTTATTAATTTAGACCCTCCAGTGTTTACCGGATCAGACCCCAAGGAGGATCCACAGACTTTTATTGACCAGGTTCATCGTACACTTCGGGTTATGCATGTTAGTGATACAGAGGCAGTAGATTTGGCTTCTTATCGGCTACGGGATTTAGCGGTTCTCTGGTATGATAGTTGGGAGAGATCCAGGGGTCCGAACCCTCCTCCAGCTGTGTGGAAGGAATTTTCTGAGGCCTTTCTTCGTCACTACTTGCCAGTTGAGATACGACGAGCTAGAGCTGATAAGTTCTTGAACCTTAGACAAGGTAATATGAGTGTGCGAGAGTACAGTATGTAGTTTGATTCTTTGGCAAGGTATGCTCCCCATATGGTGGCCGAGATGAGTGATTGGGTGCATATGTTCGTGAATGGGTTGGGACCACATCTGATAAATGAGTGTACGACAGCCTCCTTGGTGGAGGGCATGGATATTTCCCGTATTCAAGCTTATGCCCAGACCCTAGAGGATCGTAAGCGCCAGCAGAGGGCAGTTAGGGAGCAGGATAGAGGCCAGCATAAGAGGGCAAGATTTGCAGGGTATTCTGATGACTTCAGAGGCCGCATCAGGCCACAGTTTTCGAGGAGTTTGGCGCCACCTGTAGCTAGTGCTCCTCCACAGTTTCAGAGGCCTCGATATGATCGATCCTATTCTGGTCCAGGTCAGAGTTCGCGGGCATCTGGCTCGCAACATCCCAGGGATACTAGTCAGATGAGACCCCCAACACCACATTGTGATCAGTGCGGCAAGGCCCACTTTGGACTATGTCATCGAGGTTCTGATGCATGCTATTCGTGCGGGCAGCCTGGCCATATGATGCGGGATTGTCCTAATAGAGGAGGTGATGGTATGGCTCAGCCGACTGGATCTGTGTCTGGTTCTTCCTCATCAGTTCGACCTCCAGCACGGGGTTTTCAGCAGTCGACAGGTCGTGGTAGGGGTAGAGGTGCAGTGCCGAGTTCGAGTGGTGCTCAAAATCGAACCTATGCTCTAGTAGGTCGACAGGATCTCGAGTCGTCTCCAGATGTTGTTACAGGTATTATATCTGTGTTTTCTTATGATGTATATGCGTTGATTGATCCGGGATCTACATTATCATATGTTACACCCTTTGTGGCTAATAAGTTTGGCATTGAACCTGAATTGATAAGTAAACCCCTCGCGGTATCTACTCTGATAGGAGATTCTGTGATTGCTAGAAGGGTATATAGAGGTTGCACTGTGATGATTTGTAGTCGTCAAACCTCGGCAAATTTATTTGAGTTAGAAATGGTTGATTTTGATGTGATAATGGGAATGGACTGGTTGACCTCATGCTATGCAAATGTTGACTGTCGTACGAAGATGGTTAGGTTCCAATTTCCGGGTGAACCCGTCATTGAATGGAAAGGGAACATTTCTACACCGAAAGGTAGGTTTATTTCCTATCTTAAGGCAAGGAAAATGATCTCAAAAGGTTACATTTATCATCTCGTTCGCGTTAGGGATGCGGAGGCGAAACCGCCTACTTTACAATCAATCCATGTGGTTAACGAATTCCCAGATGTTTTCCCAGATGAACTCCCAGGCCTTCCTCCTGAAAGGGAGATTGAGTTTAGCATTGATGTGTTGCCTGACACTCAACCGATCTCTATTCCTCCATACAGAATGGCCCCGGCAGAGTTGCGAGAGTTGAAGGTGCAGTTGAAGGACTTGCTCGATAAGGGCTTTATTAGGCCTAGCACTTCACCTTGGGGTACACCAGTCCTATTCGTGCGGAAGAAAGACGGGTCGTTACGGATGTGTATCGACTATCGACAGTTGAATAAGTCAACTATAAATAACAAGTATCCACTTCCAAGAATTGATGACCTGTTTGACCAACTCCAGGGTGCCAAGTATTTCTCTAAGATTGATTTACGTTTAGGGTATCATCAAGTGAGGGTTAGGGAGAAGGATATTCCAAAGACGGCCTTCCGGACAAGATATGGGCACTTTGAGTTCTTGGTGATGTCGTTCGGGCTAACAAATGCCCCAGCAGCTTTTATGGATCTCATGAATACTATATTCAGGCCCTATCTTGATGTGTTCGTGATTGTATTCATTGATGACATTCTAGTGTATTCTCGTTCGGAGGTGGAACATGCGGGCCACTTGCGGATAGTATTACAGACGCTTCAGGATCGTAAGTTATATGCTAAGCTCTCCAAATGTGAATTCTGGCTGAACTCAGTAGCATTCCTTGGCCATGTGATATCTGATGAGGGTATTAGTGTCGACATTCAGAAGATCGATGCAGTAAAGAATTGGCCGAGACCTACAACACCATCAGAAGTTCGCAGCTTCCTAGGGCTAGCAGGATATTATAGGCGGTTTGTAGAAGGATTTTCCTCTATATCATCACCATTGACTAAGTTAACACAAAAAGCTACCAAATTCCAGTGGTCTGACACTTGTGAATGTAGTTTTCAGGAGCTGAAGAATCGATTGACATCTGCACCAGTGCTCACTCTTCCTGAAGGAACATAAGGTTATGCGGTATATTGTGATGCCTCAGGTATAGGTTTAGGGTGCGTATTGATGCAGCGTGGGAATGTGATTGCTTATGCATCAAGACAATTGAAGAAGCATGAAAAGAATTATCCAACCCATGATTTGGAATTGGCTGCAATAATATATGCTTTGAAGATATGGCGGCACTACTTATACGGCGTCCATGTTGACATCTACACAGATCACAAGAGTTTACAATACATCTTCAAGCAGAAAGAGTTGAATTTGAGGCAGCGTAGGTGGCTTGAATTATTGAAAGACTACGACGTTGAGATATTGTATCATCCCGGTAAAGCCAATGTTGTGGCAGATGCTCTCAGCCGTAAATCAATGGGAAGCTTAGTACATATTGAGGCAGGTAGATGGGGGTTGATTAAAGAGCTTCATCAGCTAGCCAATATGAGAATCAGATTGTTAGACTCTGATGACGGAGGTGTTACTGTACAGAATACATCAGAATCATCATTGGTAGCCGAGGTAAAAGCACGACAATATGAAGATCCTATCTTAGTACGATTAAGAGAAAGCATTCAACAGTGTAAAAGTATGGCTTTTAGGATCGGAAAAGATGGGGCACTGAGATACCAGAGCCGATTGTGTGTGCCTAATGTGGCAGGGTTGCGAGAGAAGATTATGAATGAGATTCATCAATCCCGATATTCCATCCATCCCGGCTCGAGAAAGATGTATCATGATGTCAATGAGCAGTATTGGTGGGATAATATGAAGAAGTCTATTGCTGAATTTGTAGCCCAGTGTCCCAATTGTCAACAAGTAAAGATAGAACATCAGAAACCCGGTGGATTGCTTCAAAATATAGAGATTCCGACCTGGAAGTGGGAGGTGATTAATATGGACTTCATTATTGGATTACCTCGCTCTTATCATAAGTTTGACTCCATCTGGGTGATAATTGATCGACTTACAAAATGTGCCCATTTTCTGCTAGTGAAGACAACTTACACGGCTGAAGATTATGCAAAGTTGTATATCAAGGAGATTGTTAGGCTTCATGGTGTGCCCATATCTATTATATCAGATCGAGGAGCTCAATTTACGGCTAACTTTTGGAGGTCTTTCCAGAAGGGTTTAGGCACACAGGTAAATCTCAGCACTGCATTTCATCCGCAGACTGACGGACAGGCTGAACGTACCATTCAGACACTGGAAGATATGCTACGAGCATGTGTTCTAATTTTAAGGGGAATTGGGATGATCATCTTCCACTCATAGAATTCGCCTATAACAATAGCTACCATTCCAGTATTAAAATGGCCTCATACGAGGCACTATACGGGAGGAGATGTAGATCACCAGTTGGATGGTTCGAAGTCGGTGAAACAGAATTATATGGGCCAGATTTGATTCACCAAGCTATTGAGAAGGTGAAAGTGATACAGGAGCGATTGAGGACGGCACAAAGCAGGCAAAAATCTTATTCTGATGTCCGACGTCGTGATCTAGAGTTTGAGGTTGGTGATTGGGTTTTCCTGAGGATCTCACCAATGAAGGGTATTATGCATTTTGGGAAGAAAGGTAAGCTGAGTCCAAGGTATATCGGGCCGTATAAAATTCTTCGACGGATTGGACAGGTTGCTTATGAGTTAGAATTGCCATTCGAATTGGAATTTGTCCACCCGGTATTCCATGTATCTATGTTGAGAAAATGTATTGGAGACCCTTCTCGAGTCGTCCCTATCAAAGATGTACAAGTTACAGAGGACCTATCATATGAAGAAGTGCCAGTGGCGATATTAGATCGGCAAGTCCGCAAGCTGAGAACAAAAGATGTAGCTTCCGTCAAAGTATTGTGGAGGAACAAAAATATGGAAGAAATGACATGGGAAGTAGAAGAGGAGATGAAGTATAAATACCCTTACTTATTCCATAATGAAGATAACAAGGATGCTGGTGGAAGACAGGATACATTGGAAGAAGAAACGGCTTTATGAGGTAAGCAATAATTTGAGAATACTCCTCCTTAATACAAAATGGTGATATGTAGATAATGTAAATACGCATAATGCTTTGTGTAGCCTTGTGAAGCCATATGTTGGGCTTAATTACATGCAAGTTTTGCTAGTGACCATTTTATAGGGGAAAATTGATCGGAAATTTCCATTGGAATCCACGGTGATTTAAACTCCCCATAAACCCTTACATTCGAGGACGAATGTTCCTAAGGGGGGGAGGGTGTTACAACCCATATCCACATGTGTTAGTTCATGCCATATATTAGTTAACATAAATACAAGAAGGAATTATCTTTGAGATGATAAGAAGTCAATCCTATTGGTCTTAAGTGATACAAGAGTGTATAAGGGTGATTAACCAATATTAGAAGTTAAACGAATCAAGGATGTTGTAACTCGTATTTTCAGGTAATCTAGCGGTGCTTAATACACTCAAGAGGTCATTTATTAAGGTATTTTAATCATATAATATCCTTATCATAAGTCTTGAAGTCAAACGAGTTATGAAACAAAAGTCGACAAAAGTTGTCGCAACTTAGGTTCATAATTTTACTTAAACATTAGGTCAAATGTTTCTAATATTTTCTCATAATTTACAAGGAATTACGGGGTTATCTACCCACAAAATTAAAGATCTATGATTCTAGTTTCCAACGCATTAAACCGTTCATCGATACGATCTCGGAGTAGATAGATATTCGCGTTTTCGCGAGACTACGCCAAGCACCTCTCTATGGGGCACACTAAGTCGGTTTAAGATATTTGGACCTATATAGGATGACTACAACCCGTTTTTAGTCATTTCTTTTCACTATTTTCAGACCTTAGAACCCTAGGAACATCCTCTCAAGGTTCTCTCAAGATTCAAGACCCAAAAAAAGGGCAAACAACACAAATCAAGTGTCGGGAATTCCGTGGCGCTAGTAAGTCTCTTGTTCTTCTTGTTGTTGCTCATTTTTGTGTCGTTCCAACTCGTGTGGGAGGTTGTTTTAAAGGGTATATGTTATGTAAATACTCCCTAATGTTCTTAATATCAATCCTAGGTGATTTCAAGCCTTCTAAAGTGATTCTAGTGCCGAAAAACACTAATTGATCGCTAGTTTCATTTTTTTGTTGTTGTGGCAGCATTGGAGGGATATTTCTTGGAAATTTAAGTTCAAATTGGAGTTTTTCTTTCTGTATAAAGGTAAGGAACCTCTTACTCTATATGTATTTAAGATTATCCAAGTTGCGGCTAAGTCATTGAAGCTAGAACTTGTGAGATATATATCGAAAGGTTTGGTAGTAGTGTTATTGTTTTGTGGACTGTTTTGCGTTGTTGTTGGGCTGCGTATTTTACTACTATCTTGTGGAGTTTTGGAGGAGGAAGGGTGTGTAGAAACACCATATATATGTAGGTTTATGGGCTGATAGTTATTCGTAACATTTCCAGGTTGTTTGACACAACTACGGTGGTCGTCGTATGTATGGAGTGATTAGGCTGTGTGTGGACTATTTTGGGAGGCTCAATATGTTTATTATTGATGATGTTTGGGCTGTTTGGTGATTGTTTTGAATGGTGTGAGGTCATATATATAGGGGAGGTGCTGTCCGTTTCATCGTAAAATAGGTTGTGGTCGATACATAATAGTTATGACGCTTAAATGATAACGATAGTATCGTTTCTCTTATTGTAGACTAAGGAGTTTTGACAATTGCATAGCTTGAGATTGGGGCAGTATATACAAGGTATGTGAGGCTATCCCTTTCCTTCTTTTGCACGACTCCGATTGTACATAATGTAATGAACGAGCTTCCAAGATACTCTACTCTTAGAAGCTAGTAGTACTTACATTGTTTTCCCTCTTATGGAACGATTGATGTTAATGTTACTTCTCTTATTCTTATGTTATCAATGTTGTTCGTACTTCCTAAATCTTATAAGGTTCATAGTGAAGAGTTAGTCCTAATAACGTGTATAGAGGATACCGACCTTACGTCACTCCGAAAGGTTTAGAATGTGATTCCATGAGTCGAGCATGCATTATATATATGTATCTATTTTACTCTACCGAGCCACGCTATAGTTGGCCGGGTACGACACCTATTGTGCAACCACTGATCAGTTGGGTTTTACCGAGCTCCACGTGGCCGGGTACGATTCTACCGAGCCTATTATGGCCGGGTACGATATGATGATGATGATGCCCACAGAGGCGAATGCTTTAAAGGTTTATGTATTTATACATATGTATCATGCATTTCATGTAAGTAGCCCTCAGAGGTACTAAGATGTTACAGGTTGTATATTCTCTATCCTTGCTTACATTACTGATCATATTTATGGTTCCTTGCCTTACATACTCAGTATTTTATTCGTACTGACGTCCTTTTATTTGTGGACGCTGCATGTCGTGCTGCAGGTCCTGATAGACAGGCAGGTGCAGCTCCCCCACCACAGTAGACTGTCCAGTTCAGCGGTGATTGGCGAGATCCCTTCTCCGGACTTGCCTTGGTCTTGGTATGCAATTTTTGTTATAGACATTATGGGTATGTCGGGGCCCTGTTCCGGCTATGTTGCAACACTTATGTTCTTTTAGAGGCTCATAGACAGGTGTCGGCTCATGTATAGTTTGGTATGCCTTGTAGGCTAGTTTTTGTTGTATAGTCTTTCATAGTAGCGTGGTAGCTCATACCTTATATGTAGTTTCTTGATTGTCTGGTCATCCCCTGCTATGTATATTCATGCCATCATATTTTATTGCTGGTTGTCCATGATCTAGGTCTACCATTTATATTGATCTCTTTAGCCTTAAAAGATAATAATGAAGGTTAGATGAAATGTACGTTGGTGCTCGGCAAGTGTGGTCGGGTGCTAGTCATGGCCCTTCAGTTTGGGTCGTGACATCTTGGGCCTTGAGACCCTTGGAAACTTTGAAGTGTTAGGAGATTCAAAGGGGGATTTAACCTTGAGTGTAACTCTACCCTTAGCCTCTAATCAAGTGACATTCATTGCTCCTTTTGGGTTTAGTGTTTAATGACGACGAAAGGTTTTTAATATGAACCACTTTACCATATGTGACCCCCACATTAGTATAACCTTTCATGATGTTTAGTTAATGTTAATTGTTATATATTGTTCAAGTCCTTCATTTACATATTTCCTGTATGATTGTATGCATATAATATTATTTCTAATGACTTTCTCTATTTCTTTTTTGAACATGTACAACCATTGGGCCTGCTGAGTTCTCAAGGAGCTCAGGCCCAAACCTCGTACCATGCATCTAAAAGTCTAGAGCTTATTGTTGTCCGTTCGTACTGATTATTGGGCCTACCTCTTTTAGTCTCAAACCAGAGTCAATCATCACTCCTTTACTGCTTCATTATATTTTGTTATTATATTCTTTTACATGAATACGACGCTGCTCTCATCATATTTGATTTAATATTTTACTTTATCTTTTGAATTATATAGACAACTTAGGCAAGCCTTAAAAGATATAGGGTTAAAAGAAATATTAAGTAGTAACCAATTCTCTATTCATTAATCATGTACTGCTCACTTTACTAATCTGTTATGTTTTGGTAACCCTTTCACGGAGATTTTGAAGCTGAAAATAACTTAGCAAAGACGACAATCCCTTTTTTCAAAACCATAAACGAATTGCAAGGCTAGCCTTCTAAAATAAATCAACTCTTTCAAAACTTAAATGTTGCCGCCCAGCAAATGCTTTTAAAACCATTCCCTCAAGTCTAATGTTTAAGTGATTTCAGAAGCTAAGGTATATCTTAGACTCACTTGCTTAAAATATCGTTATCTTATTAGAATTATATGAACATCCATCCTTTAAAAACAAATTATTTTATAACTTAGACCTTTCTACATGCTTCATACAGACCACTCATGTACATATTTTTAGAACTCCTTTAACTACACTAACATTATTTTTCAAGACTCTTTCTAAACTCATACCCCTTTTAAATCTCGAGTCCATTTTATTGATGTCATACTCTCACTTAGATACATAGTAAGTCATACCCTTTAACATTAGTTAATCAGAATGCAAACAACTAATTCTTTAAACGTAGTCTAAGTCCTATGGAGCTACATCGGGTAGATTTTATGGGATTCCTAACACCTTCCCCTTAGAATAACAAGAACTCTTATCCAAAATCTCACCGGTTAGCAGACTAATAAAGAATATGACTTTAGTAATTAAATACCTTAATATACCATTAAATATTAAGTGGACTGTCTTTTATCAACAACAGAGAAACCACAAGTTGAATCTTATTTTGACTCGTGCAAAATAGGGTGCAATAATATGGCCACTCTACTGAGGAAACCCCACTTAGTTTCTGACCTTAGCAGACTTAGACCAGACTTGGAACTTAGATTTGGTTGTACTTTGCTTTAAGTGTACCTAATTTTCAATTATATGCTTACCTGCCTTACTTGCTCATTATTATGTATGCTTACTTATCTAAGGAGAACTGACCGCTTTACTAAACATCCAAGCTGACAAGTTGCTTACTCACCAGCTGATAGAGTTTTGGGACCCAGCCAAGGTGGTGTTCAAGTTTCCCGATTGTGAGTTAGTGCCGACATTATAAGAAGTTACCAATTTTAAGGATCTTCTATTTGCAAGGAGGAAACCGATACTACTAGTCACCATGCCCGACTACAGGTTTCTTGATGCTCTTGGTCTGGAAAAAAGTCGAGGTTTGAAAAACATCAAGGATGGATGGGTAAGGCTGGACCAACTATTTGGTAAGTTCAGACATCATAAAAGTTATGAATGGTACTTAAGAGAATTTCAGTATGATTAGGCAACATAGGAGAGTCTTCGGACCATAACCTTCTCCTTGGCGCTGTTGGACTCCTGGTGTTCCCAAAAAGAAGAGGGCAGATCAGCATCAACCTGTTATCCGTGGTTCTGGCGACATTCCGAGGCAACCTCCAAGACACTCTGGTACCCATGGTATTAGCTGAGATTCTCAGGGCTTTGCTCGCATGTTCCCTAGGATATGATTTCTTCAAGGGTTGTAACTTGCTGCTTCAAATCTGGGCCATATAACATTTCTTTCGGTGAGAGGCCACAGTTGACCACTTTGTGGGAATCAACACTATGGTCCGAAGCCACAACGATAGGATAAGACATTGGGTCTCCCCACATGCATAAGAAGAGTGGAGAGAGATGCTGACTAAACTAAGTGGAGAATGGGTTAATTATTACTTGCCATGGCTAGGTGGAAGGGAAATCTTAAGGACTCCTTAGACATACTTCATTGAGCTAATTGGACTTGAGGAAAACCAACCATACTCACCCTACGAGATCTTAGGCAGTTCGGATTAATTCAGTATGTGCCTCTCTAGACGAGGACAGTGTTGTATAAGGACGAGTATAATGGGCAGATCCCAATATAGAGGATAAGAAGGCTCTAAGAAGAGTGGAATGATCTGGTCACAATGCCAATAGGCCAAAACTCGCGGTGCATTCCGAAATATTATGCCTGGATCAACGTAGAAGACAAGCTAGACCGACTAAGCAGGAAAGGTATAGTATAGCTGGAGGATGCAGTGGCGACTTTGAAATCTATTATGATATCCTGCCACACTATCTTGTGACTACCTCCATGAACCACTAAGTGGTCGCGGGGTCCATTGATCATATGCTCTCACCCATTGAAGATGATGATCGAGTAGTGGAGTGTATCCAAATAGAGTCCGAGACAGAGCTGAAGGAAGACCCACAGAAAGAATCTGAGTTAAATGATGATGGAGAGGAATTTGAAGAAGATCCAGAGGAAGAACCGGAAGAAGACGAGGAAACAAGGAATGATTCGAGAGATAGTTACTAGATGTTCGTTGATTTCCCCCCTTTCCCCACTTTGTATTTTTATCCCAAACCTTTCTCATTTTTCTAAGGGCAAGTTGTTTGAGCGCACGTAATTCTGTGAGTGTTGGAAACAATGATGTAACGTTTGCTCCCGCTTATCACAATCCAAACACTACCAATGAAATCAAATTTTCTTCGGATCTAAATGTGTCAAATCTGATTGTTTGTCAAATATTCACGACTTAGGCCTATGTCCGGCGATGAGAGGCCCCATGAATTATAGGAAAACGCGCTTGCCTAAATACATGAACTAACTGCTCTGTGTGACATGTTACTTGTATAAATGATGAAACTGACTTTTGTTCTTTTTCTTTTTTCTTTCATTTCTTACTTTATTCCCCAAAAGAAAAGTTGGATTATGTCGAACCAAAATTGGCGGAACCATCGTACAACCAAAGATAAAGGGAAGATGTCTTCTATAGATAACCCGACCAAACATGCTCTGGTAATAGCCGGTAGCCCGGGGCGATCGGGAGAGAAGGACGTTACAAGGAATGATGAACATGAGGTCAGGATGACCCAGGAGATGGAATCTTTAAGGGAGGAAGTACAAATTATCTGGGAATTGGCACATCTGGTGTGACAACGCTTCCACAATCACCCCGTTTTCCTTCTCTAGATTCAATCCCCATTCAGTTTCCTTCTACTACTCACCAGACTAATAACACCCCGACATCAGTCCCTACCACTCAGATTATACCTCCAGTAACCCCTGCAAATCCACCAAATCCTCCTACCCATACTCCCAATGTACCACATTACATTCAAACCCACAAACCTATGAGTTACCACCAACACAGTTCACAACCCTCCTCGTGACCGAGTCACCTGTACCACTAACCAAAACTAGTGCATACCCGAGGCACATATTACTGCATATTAGCGATATGTTCCTTCTGTATATGTCGTTTATGAACCCACTTTCACAGTGCCTGTCATGGTCAGGGTGCCTTATGAAATTGACCAATACACCGAAATAGAAAAGGAATCTATGTGTAAGGAGGAGGAGTCAGTGTCTGAGCAATTACAAGCCTTGAGAAAACAAATGAAGAACCTTCAAGTTGCTCGGGGGAGTGAAAGTCTAGACTATAAGGATCTGCGTATCCATCCTGATGTGGATATGCTCGGAAGGGTACAAGCCTCCAAAGTTTGATATTTTTGATGGGACGGATGATCCCCACACATACTTAAGAGCCTATTATGATAAGTTATTTGGAGTTGGAAGAAATGGGAAGTTGAAAATGAAATTATTCATAAGAAGCCTGACAAGGGAAGCACTTACTTGGTATACTCGACAAGATCCGCGAAACTCTAGGACATGGTAGGATATGGTGGAAGATTTAATGAATCACTTCCGATTCACTACAGAGATCACTCCTGATAGGTTTGCACTGGTGAACTTGCACAAGAAGCTATCCGAGTCATTCCAAAAATATGCACGTCGATGGAGATCAGGGGCCGCTAGGGCACATCCTCCGTTGGATGATAGTGAATTGACTAAGTATTTCATCGGAGCCAAAGAAGGGATTTACTTTGAGAAAATGATGGGCATGATGGGATAGAAATTTGTTGAACTAGTCAAAATGGGGGATTTCTTGGAAGAAGGTATAAAACCTAGCAAGGTACAATCTATCGCTGCACTACAAGAAGCTAGTAGAGCAATCCAATTAGGGTCAATAGGTAGCAGAAACAACCACCTGCTTGTGCTCATATTTACAACACACAACCATATTACAACCCCCAACCTCAATATAACCCGCCTCAAGCCCATACGAATCCAAACCCCACCACGACCATATGCTCCAATTCAAACCACCACTCATCAAAACCGACTCACCTATGCACCCCAACCTTGTCCAAAATTTGAAGAGAGAGGTCCCAGAAACTACACCCCGATTGTTGACCTCTGGCTCAAATGGTTGAAAGATTAATGAGAGAAGGATTGATATATCCAACAAAAGGAAATGTTCCTGAGTATCCCTCAAAGTATTTTGATGCAACCAAAAGGTACGTGTACCACTCAAACGTATCTGGTCATCATACTGAAGATTGTTTTAAGCTGAAAAATTAAATTGAGTCATTGATCAAAAGTGGAGCATTCAGTGCACTCCGGCTTCGTCAAATGTGAACCGCAATCTACTCTTGAATCACCGGAATCAAGGGGCTAACATAATTACCTTGGATGAAGAATATGATTTGAAAGTAACCATTGTCATGATAGGAAATGTTGAGGCTGGAAGGGTCCCACCGTAGAGGACCCCGGTGGTCATAGTACAATTAAAACTTACGGTGATGGTTCAAACTTACCAGCAACAGCCCTGCTTCTACCAGGGACGAAGAGGATCAGGAATACAAAATAGTCACGTGGACATATCAACAGAAGGGGAAAGCCAAGATGATAGATTCGGCGCAATGGCTCACGGAATGACTAGGCCCTGGAGGTGCTATGCTCCTAGGGATGCAACCCGAGGGAACTTGGGAAGGGAGCATATTCAGAGAAGAAATATAACCGATCCTAAGGCCATAGAATTTTGGAAGAGGATTTTAACCAAATAATACTCCATGGAGGAACAACTGCAGAAAACACCTGCACAAATATCAATCATAGATTTACTAATGAGTTCTGATAGGCATAAAGACACCATGATGAAAGTGTTATTGGGGTGAGCATGCCGAGCAACACCGCTATTGAGGCACTGGTAGCAACCATTAGGAAAATTGTCGAAACAAATATGATCACTTTCCAAAGAGATGAGCTTCCTATCAAAAGCGTGGGTCACAACAAAGCTCTACACATCATTGTTAAATATGGAGATAAGGTACTGTCCCGAGTACTGGTTGATGGAGGATCAGGAGTCAACATTTGCCCGCCCTCTACTCTACGAAAGTTGGTATCTACCTGAGAGAAGTCAAGGAATGTCATGTGAGAGTAAGGGCTTTTGACGGGTCACAAAAAGATGTTATTGGAGAAATCTATTTGGCTCTGCAAATTGGACCAGTTGAGTTTCCCATACTATTCCAAGTGATGGATATTTCATCTTCAAACAACTTACTGCTAGGAAGACCTTGGATACATATGGAAGGGGCAGTCCCATCCACCCTGCATCAATGTATGAAATTTGAATGAGGCTGTATGAAATTGGAAGGGGCAGTCAGCCTATATGGAACATGCGGTCTCGTTCACAGAAGGACTAGACGGGGTCGTTTTCCATGCAGTTGAGATCATGCAAACCACTAAAATAGAAGAGACTGGGCAAAACTTGGGAATGTAGTCACCGTATAGATCAAAGATGGCCATAAGGGAAATGATGAAATACAGATACAAACCAGGAACCGGGCTGGGAGCTCGATTAGACGGGATAACATAATCGATTGAGCCAAATGGGTAGAAAGGAAGAGCAACCATAGGGAATCAGCCTTGGATTGGGAAGACTTAAACTGGTAGCTCCTGGAAAAAGGCTTTTGTGCCAAAGCAAGTTTCGAGTATGGGCCAGAGTCCAGTACCAGAAGATGACATCATCAATGGAATGGGAAAGCTGTTTGTGACTATGATCGAAGAATATTGTGAAGGAGTTGATATCAAGATATCGACCATTCGGGATGCCGAACCAAGATGACCTGTAGAATTGGACCGCCAACCCATCTTTTGTTAGCCCGGAGTCTTGGTAGTGTGGAATCGTAAAAGAAATTGAAAAAAGAGTGCACAGTCAATTGAGGCTTGAATCGTGTATGTACCTTTTTGTCATTTGCCTCTTTGAACGCTCAGACTTTCCTCTTTTGATAAAACAAAAAGAATTGCTTTCTTAAAATTATTGCATATTAATTTACTGCTTCATTTATACTTAGTTTTTCTTTTTAGTAATCAAAACGATAAAAACTCACATCCCGCGATTGTGACATGTAACGAAACCCTTGAACAAAATGATCCAGATTACGAGGAATACGACGAAAGTATGCCACAAGAGATCGGATAGTTGGAAAGATAGAAAAGCCTAACCTGGAAGAGATATAAATGTGCAACCTCAAAGCGAGGAAGACGTACAAGAAACCCGAATCAGCATCCATCTAGAAGCAGGGCAAAAGGAAGAATGGTCGAGCTCCTCCGATAATACATTGATGGGTTCGCATGGTTGTATGATTACATGCCTGGGTAAAGTACGTATATCGTTTCGTATCGATTACCTACCGATCCTGCTAGATCACCAATCAAACAAAAACCTTGAAAATTCAAGCATGACCTGAGTCTGAGGATAAAAGAAGAAGAAACCAAGCAAATAGAGGCTAATGTAGTGAGGGTCACCAATTATCCCACCTAGTTGGAAAATATCGTCCCAATACCCAAGAAAGATGGGAAGATCAGAAAATATGTGGATTACTGAGATCTCAACAAAGCCGGCCCGAAGGACGATTTCCATTTACCAAACACTCATATCCTTATCAATAACTGTGCGAATGTCACAACCTCAATTTCTCTCCGTAGGATGTCGTGATGGAACCTAGTCTCTATGACTAGGTAAGCCTAGTATACATGCTGAATTTAACTGAAATAGTAAGAAAACTTCCAACTTAACCAATAGTTATCATAAAAAGGACCCCGCAACACAACTGAACATAACTCTCAAAATCCGGTGATACCGAGTCACAAGCTCTACACGAGTGTACTGAACATCCCTATACACTAGGATCTATTAAAAAAAGAATGAAATAGAACTAGATAAAGGGTGACTCTGAGGCTTGCGGACGCCGTCAGGTATACCTTAAAGTCTCCAATCCAAGCTCGACTCACTGATGCCTATGATGGTATCAAGTACCTGGATCTGCACAAAATTATGTGTAGAAGCATAGTATAAGTACACCACAGCGGTACCTAGTAAGTATCAAGCCTAACCTCGGTAGAGTAGTGACGAGGTTGGGTCAAGACACCTACTAGAATAAATAAAAAAACTGAACAGGTATAGCATAGTATGGTAATGAAAACAAGGTAAATGATACAAGGAAAAAATATAACAAGAATAGCTACACTGAGACTAAGGCAATTAAGATATCACGAAAGAAACACATAATAAGAATGATGAGGAAATGATGCAAACAAAACACAAGTGATATAAATGAAAGGTATCAACAAGAATCACTCTAAGATACTGCCTCGTCCCTTTTCACAAATCAAATCACAATCTTTCCTTACACCACAGCGGGAGCTTTACATTTAGTTTGGAAAATTATTTTTCCTGAAATAGCTACCCGCGTTTTAGCCCACCTTATCACATCGTGTGACTCCAAGTAGTTTCCCTACTAGCAACACGTGTATCAAACCCACCTTATCTCACCTCATGCATTTCAACCCTAATCCTTATACCACCATATACGTATCAATATCACAATATGTCATAAATTGCACCTCAAGTGGCCAATACCACAACATACCAAAGAAGTCAACAATAATAGTGTTTCCACAATAAATAGCTCATGGCTCAACCAACATGTACAAGAGTCTCAATAATAGCAACCGAAAGTGAATAACTCAATAAGAATAGTATTCAACAATTTTACAACTTTGCCTCAATGTGAATCACGACCTTTATAGCTTAAATACCATAATTCAATAATAGAATATTACATGAAATAACAACTTCAAGTAAAGGAACTCAACGGTTAAATAATTAATAAGGAATTGAGAGAATAATAACCTCAATAAAGCATGCAAAGTCACTTAGCAAGTTAGAGGTGAGACAAGTATTTACAATGTCAAGTAAGTCACGTATGGCTAGGTTAACGATGATGAAGATAACATGTTATGATAATCCAATTAAAGGAAAGAAAAGAGTCTGCATAACTCTAATGGGTCAATTACCACATTTAGTCGTGTACCCAATCGTCACCTTGCATACACAACCTTCACATACCACAATTGACACAAAACAACACCAATCCTAATGAGTAATCCCCCCCCCTCCCCCACAAAGTTAGGAATGACACTTACCTCAAAACACGCTAACTCAATCCACTAGTAAGCCATTTCCGCGATTATCCAACTTCGAACGGCTCGAATCTAGCCAAAACAACTTTATACCATAAATATAAACCATAGGAAACTATTTCTAATGATAAAGTTGCAATATTTAAAGAAAACAAAAAAGTCAACTCAAGGCTCGCGTCTCGAAAACTGACCAAACTTACAAAATCCAAACACTCATTCGATAACGAGTCCAACCATACAAAAATTACTTAAGTCTGACCTCGAATTGCCTTTTAAATCCCCTAAATTTGGTCTATGAAATTTCACAGTTTTTCTCCAAATTTTCCAACTAAAATCACTAATTAAATGACAAAAATAAAGATGGATTCTAGTATAATAGCGAAATCCAAGTTAGAATCACTTACCCCGATGATTTTCTTGAAAATCCCTCAAACAATCGCCACAAACCGAGCTCTATAGGTCCAAAAGATGAAGAACGAAATAAAACACTCCTTTTTGAAATTTAACATTGCTGCCTAGTTATCCCCTTTCGCGATCGCGGACAAATACTCGCGTTCGTAGAGAACAATTCTTCCCCCAGCTCCTAAAACCTTCTTCACGGTCGTGTGAAACCAGTCCCGAACGCGATGACCAGCTTCCTCAACTTACATGGTCGCGTCCCAGGCCATGTGAACGCGAAGAACAACGCGTGCCTCAGCCCTAATCTCACCTTCCTTATACGTGAACAAGATCCACCTCATGCGTTCACGATGCTCAAGTTCTTCAAACTTCTTGATCGCACCCCTGACTTCGCGAATGTGAAGAGAAAAATACCAGTAGTCCCTAAGGACTCTATGAAATCGCAAAAGAACCTTCATGAACGCATAGAAGGAAATCAGAACAGAAAACCAACAGTCCTAATTCAAGAGCAAATGGTCCGGTTTTAACTTAAAAGATGCCCGGAGCCCTCGGGACCCCGTCGGAGTATACCAACAAGTCCTAAAACGTTATACCAACTCACTCGAAGCCTCAAATCACATCAAAAAACACTAAATCACTAATTGTACATCGATTCAAGCCTAATGCATTTATGAACTTCTAACATCAAAAACCAATTCCGAAACATACCAAACCAACTCCAATTGACCTCAAATTTTGTATGCAAGTCATAATTGATATAAAGGACCTATTTCAACTTTCCGAACCAAAATTTGGACCCGATGTTAATAAAGTCAACTCCCGGTCAAACTTCTCAACCTTCCAAATGTTCAACTTTTGCCAATTCAAGCCAAAATGACCTACAGACATCCAAATCAATATTCGGACATGCTCCTAAGTTCAAAATCACCATACAAAGCTACTAGAACCATCAAAATTCCATTCCGGAGTTGTCGACACAAAAGTTAAACTCCAGTCAACTCTTTCAACTTAAGCCTCCAACTTAGAGACTAAGTGTACCATTTCACTCTGAAACTCACCCGAAACCAAAACCAAACACCCCAGTAAGTCACATAACCACAATATAAATAGAAGAGGCAATAAATAGGGAAAAGAGGCTAAAATACTCAAAACAACCTGCTAGGTCATTACAGTGAAGCATGAACTTTAGTCGTTTGTGCATCACCAAATCCTAATGCACGAAGAAGATGCGGAAAAAATAGACTTCACTATACCTTGGGGAGTTTACTACCATAGAGTCAAGCCATTTTGTCGCAAAAACACCGGTGTTACTTACATGAGGACCGTGACAACCTCTTTCATGACATGATTCACAAAGGAATCAAGGTATATGTGGATGATGTCATCATCAAGTGTCAGAAAAATTTAGAACATTTAGACAACCTAAGGAAATTTTTCGAACGCTTGTTAAGGTATAGCTTGAAGTTGAACCCTACAAAATGCGCCTTCAAAGTCATTGCTGGAAAATTGTTGGGTTTTATTGTAAGCATAAATGGGATAGAATTGGATCCGTCAAAGATCAAAGTCATTCAAGAGTTGCCACCGCCCAAGAGTAAGAAAGATGTGACGAGTCTTGTATAGAATGAATTACATCAATTGTTTCATAGCCTAGTCTATAGTAATTTGTGAACCTATCTTCAAGCTACTGAAAAAGAATGTTGCCACAAAGTGGACAGAAGATTGACAAAAAGCCTTCAACCAAATTAAGGAGTATTTGTCAAATCCACTAATGTTAGTTCCTCCCAAGCCTGGGAAGCCACTGTTGATGTACCTGTTAGTATTTGATAATGCATTTGGATATGTGCTGGGAGTACACGACGAAACTAGAAAAAAAGGAGCAGGCCATCTACTATTTAAGCAAGAAGTTCACACCATGTGAGGCCAAATATACTTTGGTAGAGCGCACTTGTTGTGCCTTGACTTGGATCACCCAAAAATTGAGACATTACATTTCAACATACACCACACATTTAATATCTCAGCTCGGCCTGCTCAAGTATATCTTTCAGAAGATAATGCCTACAGGAAAGATAGCTAAATAGCAAATTCATCTCAGCAAATTTGTTGTAGTGTACATAACGCCAAATGACAAACTTTAGCCGACCACCGTGTAGAGAATTCAATAGACAAATATTATGAACCGTTCACCACATACTTTCTCGACGAGGAGGTGTTGTTCACTGGAGAAGATATCGCAAAGTCATACCTTGGATGGAGCAAGCAAATTTCAAAGGAGTAGAAATTGGGACAGTCCTAATTTCAAAATCAGGACAGTACTATCTTGCATTAGCAAAGATAAGGTTCCCTTGAACCAATAATATGGCTGAATATGAAGCATGCATCCTCGGGATTAGGATGGCAGTCAACATGAATATCAAATAGCTTTTGGTCATAGGGGATTCTGATTTATTGACACATCAAGTCCAAGGAGAGTGGTCCACCAAGAACGATAAGATCCTTCCATACCTGCATTGTGTAAGAGACTTATGCAATAAGTTCACGAAGATCGAGTTCAAGCCTGTTCCCAGGATCCAGAAGAGTTCATTAATGCCCTTGAAACCTTATCATCTATGATTTAGCACCTAAATAATAATTGTATTGACCTTATCGAGGTGGAAATGAGAGATCAACATGTGTACTGTTTTCATGTAGACGAAGGACCAGATGGTAAACCGCGGTACTACGACATCAAGAGGTTTCTCAAAACAAGAGATTACCTAGAGAGTGCTACTAATAGTCAAAAGCAAGCGTTCAAGAGGTTAGCAAATCACTTTTTCCTTAATAGGGAAGTCTTGTATATGAGGACTTCACACTTAGCTTTGTTGAGATATGTAGATGTCGCTGAAGCAACCAGACTATTACAAGAGATACATGCAGGAACACGTGGACCCCACATAAATGGTTTCACCTTAACCAAGAATATCTTGAGATCCGAATACTTTTGGATGACCATGGAAAGAAATAGTATCCGTTATGTACAGAAGTGTCACTAGTGCCAGATCCCACGGAGATTTTATTCGGGTTCCGCCTAATGAGTTGAATGTAATGGGTTTGCATTTTCTGTTCGCCACTTGGGGCATGGACGTGATTGGACCAATAGATTCCCCCATATCAAACGGGCAAAATTTTATCATGGTAGCCATTGACTACTTCACCAAATAGTTCGAAGCATCTACCTACAAGGTCATCACAAAGAAGGTTGTGGTGGCTTTCATACGAAACAACATCATCTACTAATTTGGGATACCCGAGTCAATAATCACTAACAAAGCAACTAATCTCAACAGTGACCTCATGAGAGAAATTTGCGAGAAGTTCAGAATTGTCCCCTACAACTCCACAGCCTACATGCCACAAATGAATGGAGCAGTTGAAGCAACCAACAAGAACATCAAGAGAAATCTGCGAAAGATAGTGGACAATCATAGGCAATGGAAAAGTTATCCTTCGCCTTACTGGGTTGTCGAACCACCATGAGAACATCCACTGGGGCGATGCCACACATGTTGTTGTATGGCACTGAAGCTATAATACCCCCAGAGGTTGCGATACCATCCTTAAGAGTCATCCAAGAAGCCAAGTTAGACGATGTAGAGCAGATATGATTCAGGCAGGAGCAACTGATGCTCATTGACGAAAAGAGAATGGATGCAGTATGTCATGGTCAGTGGTATCAAAATAGGAATGCATGTGCATTTAACAAAAGGGTTAAGCCTTGATAGTTTATACCGGGGCAATTTGTTCCAAAGAAAATATTCCCCCATCAGGAAGAATCAAAAGGAAAGTTCATACCAAATTGTCAAATTCCTTACATTGTCCACCGAATGTTGTTGGGTGGCGCTCTAATCGTGGCAGAAATGGACAGAAGAGTCAGCACAAAGCCTATCAAATCGGACACAATCAAGAGATACTATGTTTGAAGAAAAAAAAATTCTTGTAATAGTAATACGCTCAACTTGACTTCCCATGAAGGGATACGTAGGCAACCCACATAGCGTTTGGTTTCTTTCTCCTCCACCCCCACCCCCTTATTTTGTAATAGAAACTCCAAATATCATTTTGTATGTTACCTGGAACTACGTCGCAACTTGATTTCCTTTGGAAGTAATACGTAGGCAATACTTATCGGATTCAACCATCTTTTGCTATTGAACTACGTTCTAGCCTGCTTCTATTTGGATACGTAGGTCGTCTGAGTCATACTCAGCCATTCCATTTTTTATTTCATCATGTTTTGCATCTATTGTAATTGAACTATGTTTTGACCTGATTCCATTTGGATACGTAGGCTGCCTGAGTCAGGCTCGATTATATTTATCATACTTTCATTATCATCATCCATGAACTATGTTCAGACTTGATTTCGTTTCAGATACGTAGGCAACCTGAAAGGGTTTGGTCATAACCCTAAGAAACCTTTATAATGCATTAGTTCATATTAGGATGCAGTCGCAACGGTAAATAGCCACATCATCAGAAGCATCATGGAGGATCGACATTAACAGGATAGAGTTTTCAAGAAACAACGCTCACATTTAAGGAACCTTCGAAACATGTCATAATCCGGAATGACCGCATTTGCCATAAAACAAAGATTTTCAAAAAATATTATCTAAAAATATATTGTAATTTGTTCCACCTACTGAACTTCATGGCGTAACCTTATCAGCGCCACGGCGAAGACAATACTATGGTCGATACAAACCGACAACCCCCCCTCCCCTCTAAGAAATATTTCTTTGAGTGCAGGGCCAGTAGGACACAAGGAAGTGCTCGAAATACACTAGGACAAATGGCGGATCCACTACTCTCTCAGTATTGTGGAATCAGACCCCTAATGCGAACAAGGCATATTGTATATAGCAAACCGGTCGATCAACTGAACAAGAGCATGTTGTACACAGCTAGACGCTGGCTTCACCAAATTAGAGTCTTGTATATGGCAAATTTCTAACTCAATCAGTCGGAGCACCTTGTACAAAACGAGCTGCTGGCTTCACTAATTGGAGCCTTGTATAAAGCAAATTGTCAACTTAATCGATCAGAGCGTCCTGTACAAATCAGATGCCAGCTTCACCAATCAAAATCCTATATTTAGAAAACAATTCGCTCCACCAATGGGAGATATCTGCATCGTCACTCTCTCACATCGGAGACCAGAATAGATAGATGCAAACCTCATCGTCGACATTCTGCCAACCGATGACCACAACTTAGTCTCGATGTGAAGAGTATTTCTTGGGCATGCCTTTTCCTTTATTGTTATCTTGAATGTTTTGAAGTTTTGCTCCTGCAGCTTACAAGCATGATTATATTTTTCTTCAAGTTGCAAACTCCCATCGTACGGAGATATTTTACATTTTCAGTGCAAAGCTCTCCTAACAAGCGGAGACACACTCTACAAGTCCATTGCTCCTATCAAGCGGAGATATTTTACATTTCATTGATAAGCTCTCCCAACAAGCGGAGACGCACTCTGCAAGTCAATCTCTTCCATCAAGCAAAGTACTTTCGGTGCAATACTCTACCAGTATTTTACATTACAAGTAAACTACTCCCGACCAAGAAAACTGAATGCTCCAATAACTATGGAACAATACACAGCCCGGCTAACAATCGAGTCAAATTCAAGCCCATCATCCCAACCCCAGATAATGGCTCACCAATAGCCAGGCATTATCATTCCTGCATCATTTGCATCACATCTTAACATATTCTAAATTCAATATATGGGTATGTGTGTGTTTCATTTTTGCAGGAACAAACATCGTAACGTGGAACAGCAAACTAATTATAGGGCCTAGGATCCGAGCTCCAACTCAAAACGATCAACAGAACTCCAATCCTTCAAATCTTTCAAGTCAACCCGCAAAATCAAGATAACATGAGTGCCAAATCCTCCGCCTCTCAATATCGTCACAATACGGTGCTGGGGCAATTCCTACAAGGATCACTTCCTCGAAGTCTTCATTCTAGAACTACATGAGGCCTGATCCTCGTTAAGCCCGAGGTATGTAAGCAAATCAAAGCCAGAATCCGGCCCCCAAACTCTCCAGAAATCTTACTAATCTTACAACTCATAATATTTGTGCTATTCCTGCAATATACGCCTAAATTCAGGACAAAATTGGCTTTGGTTAAATTTCTTTGCCCGAAAACTCTTTCATCGTCTTCGGTCAAAGAGCGAAAGCTGTTGGCGGCCAATTTTAATACTCTCTTTTAAAATTAATTTATTTATACTTAATTATTTACAATAAATATTTTGAAAATGTTTTCAAACAACAACAACAATTATTTTGACGAGATTAATTTAGTATCAGTAGTTTTAAAATTAATAATTAATTGTTATAATTATAGCATGCTTGCTATTATTAATTAAATTTATAAAACATCACATAGGCTTTATATTTGATCCAATAAATTATTTCTTAAATTCTATTAATTAGATTGCTATGTTAATAATTTAAAATTAGTTCTAGGAAGTATTTTATGAATAATTAATTATAATAGTTAGTAATGTATATGATAATCATAATTTTATTATATTTATATTTAAAATAATTAAGTTTATGTAATTTAATTTCAAAAAGGGATTAAAACGGCTGAAGGCTATAATTGCAGTTCTCTATTAAATACACAATATTCATCTCTTAAATTTATTTGGCCCAAATGACAAGCCAAAATCTGAAAAATGCCTAATCCAAACAACTCATCCTTCTCCACTTTGGCAATCCATGTCACTCATATTTGACCAATCCACGATTACCACGGCAATGGTCGCCTACACTCATAAAACAAACACAACTAATCTAGACCATCTATTTCTTAGATCAACGGCCCATAATTTTTACTCTATTTTTCTCTTTAATTTTTAACACCCAGAGATTTAATCTTGATCGTTGGATCATAAGGATCCAATGGCCACCAAAATTTTCCACAAAATTGATTTAATCCTTAAATATCAGGACCGTTGATGTTTTAGATCAACGGCCCAAATCAATTCTCTCTATTTTAACTCAGAGACGGCCAACCCCATCTCCCTAACCCTAATTCATTTTTCATTCACACAGCCGCCTCATTTCCCCTTTCATTCACACTCCTCTCAATTTCTCATGAACATCAATCAACAAGCCTTGCACAAATTTGTGCCAAGTCATGGGATCTCTCATCAAATCATCTCTCTTGCTTTCTTATTCATGAATCCTGCTGATATTTCCTTTTTTTGTTCACCAAATATGAAGCACCAAAATCTAAAATTTAGAATCTAAAAATCATTTCATCTTTTTTCTCTCAAGTCAAACTCGTAGAATCACTTGCTTTGTCCCTAGGCTATGAAGCCTGTGATTTTCTTTCTATTTCACTAGTTGGATATTAAATATCCCAAATTCAAAACCCTAGGCCAATTGGTGCAATATCGAATCCTCATAGATTCCTTGTGCTCTACCAAATTAGTGGCATGCATGGCCACTTTACAGTATCATCATCATTATTCTTGGTCCAGAGATCAACCGCAGCGACCTCTGGGCATTGGGCCTTTATCCAGCAGTTTTGCTTTCAAAGGACAGTTTCCCTCTCTCAGGTAAAATCCATCATTGTTCTCACCTCTGTCATATCTAGTTTCACTCGATTTTACTCGCATCATCAGTCCATCGCCAGTCACTACTATAATGTTTTGAATGTGAAACCCTAAGGCTTCACAACCACTATAAATTTGGGCTTTTAATGCCTTCACCTAACACACAACAAGACATACCTACTAGCTACACCTAACATCTAAAAGTTAATAAGCAATACAATGTTTAGGAACATTTCAACTAAGCTGAGCTCTTGGTCTTTTCTACTTTTCTTTTCCTCTCTGATTCTAAATATATTACTGATTAAGAGCTTGAGCTCTTGCTTTCCTAAAGGCTAATTTTAATACTCGTTTGGTTTGCTACCCCAAAGGAGGTAGATAAAACTTCAACCCTACTCTTCTTTTTAATAGTTTAAATCCCTGAATATGAAATGTTTTACTATCTCCATCGATTGATCTTGATGATAATATTTTTATGCCTTAACTTTTTATGTGTTTGTTAAAGACTGATGAGTAGATTCTGCAACCCCCAAAATTCTTTTAAAATATTTGAATTCTAATATGCATAAGATTATCCACGTCTATTGTTAACTTTGGAATGACTTCTTGACTTTACTTAATATTAATTCCAAACCTCTCTCTTATGTTTTGTTAACATTGTCGTGATTGTTGCACTAATATGCCTTGAACAGTATTTTACCATACTATATTGGTTGATTCTATCCAATAGAGCATGATTCTCTTAGGCATTAAAAATCAAATTGTTATTATAGTGTTAATGCATTAACTTTTGGCCTTTAAATCGATTCCTATCTCTTTGGTCTATATCTGTAATTCTATCGATTACTTGATTGAACTCAAGATTATTTATGCAGGTATATCTTGAACTAGTTGGGTCTTTATGCTACATTGTGTATGATTCTGAGATTGCTTTATGTTGAACCTAAGTTATGAAAAGTTGTTGAAATGTACTTAAGTTGTGGTAACATATTTGTTCAATTAGAACATTTTGCCAAGTTTCCTTTGTACCTGAAGCCTAATCCCAGACATACTTAGCAAGTTTTCCTTAATGTAACGATAAATCCCATACATACTTATCATGTTTCCCTTAATGTGAAGATATCTTTATCCTTTTCTGGGACCTCACATGATGACATTGTTAGTAGCACTTCTATGATATGACCTCTACTAAGTCCCCTTTGTGCGTGTTTGTGATCATGTGTTCAGCTATGATATCCAGCATCTTTGTTTGATCTCATGACTATATACACACCAACATTGCTTTGAAACTTCACTAAGTTGTCTTAAATATACTAGACTTAACGTATGAACTTCAAAGAAACAATATTGCTACTATTGTTTGAATACAATAATCTGATGTATTCTAGATAGGATTAGATTAAGGTTAAAAACTCTTAAAAGAAGTGAATAAGTCATTACTTACTAAAGTTAAGTATAATTGATGATTTGAGACCCTGTTAAGCATTCTTAAAAGCTTTAATTAGATTTGTAAGTCTATAACCCTATTAATGTCCTTAGAAGTTCCAATGATAATTATTGCGGATTTGTGATCCTGTTAGTCTCCTTGGAAGTGTTGTTCTAGGATAAAATCTGTGATCATGTCAATGCTTCAGAAATCCTGATTGTAGTATGATATCTGTGTGAGTACCAGTGAGAGTTCTAATTATGGTTACTCTTTTTGAACTACTGTCAATACTTCTTGAATGTCCTATTTAAAATTGTTAGCATGTGCCTTATGATAAAGGTTATTGATATTTATTTATCATTGAAGCTATTTGAAATGTATCTATATTCGTATTTCTTCGGAAAGCATCAACTGTATTAATGAACATGTAATGTTGTTAACTCTCTTCGGGGATTTAGTTGTAATTGTTAACCTACCCTCTCCTAATTCCGTCGTATGTTTAGTCGCAACTGTTAGCCTGCACTTCTGTTAACATTTTCAAAAGTCTCAATCAGTATTGTTAACCTATGTATACTTAAAAGGCAAGGCTTAGTTAACATGTCACTAGTGTAATTAAGTGTTATTAAGACAAATACACATGTGTTCATGAGTCATTACATTCTGCAATTATGGTCTCTCTACCCTTAAGATGCTTGCCCACAGATATTTGATTTCTTTATAGCAGCATGTTAAAGTATGTTTGAAACTTATTTTCTTTGGGACTGTATAATGTGTTAATCATCTATTTAGTTTGGAAATGGTTATGATAGTGTAAATAAATTGTCTTGTAGTCTTATGATATTCTGTTTGGCCCTTATGAGAAAGGTATAAACTTCCGTAGTATGATATTACTATGGTGATCCGTTTACATTGAAAGTACCTCATTGGCACTTAAACCTGTGAGGAAGAGTGAATCGCTAATGGTTAGGGATATTTGAAAATAGAGTTTAACTTTTGGTTGGGTTGCTCTCCCTAGCACAAGCATTGCCCTGAGCCTTGAGACCCTTGGGAACTTTGAAGTGTCAGGGGATTCAAAAGGAGCTTTGACTTTGAGTGGAACTCTACCTTATTATCTAATCCAGTGAAATTCAATACTCCTTTTGGGTTTAGTGTTTAATGACAACGAAAGGTTTTCAATGTAAATGACTTTACCATATATGACCCCCACATTAGTATAACCTTTCATGATATTTAGTTATTGTTAGTTGTTATATTTTGTTCAAGTCCGTCACTTACATATTTCATGTATGATTGTATTTATATAATATTATTTCTAGTGACTTTCTTTCTTTGTTTTTTGGACATGCACAATCATTGGGCCTGCTGAGTTCTCAAGGAACTCAGGCCCAAACATCACACCATGCATCTGAAAATCTGGAGCTTATTGTTGTCTATTCCTGCTGATTACTGGCCTACCTCTTTCAGGACCAAACTAGAGTCACTCTTCACTCCTTTACTGCTTCATTATATTTTGTTATTATATTCTTTTATATGAATACGACGCTGCTCTCTTCATATTTGATTTAATATTTTACTTTATATTTTGAATTATATAGACAACTAAGGCAAGCCTTAAAAGATATAGGGTTAAAAGAAATATTAGGTAGTAACCAATTCTCCATTCGTTAATCATGTACTTCTCACGTTACTAATATGCTATGTTTTGCTAACCCTTTCATGAAGATTTTGAAGCTGAAAATAACTTAGCAAAGACGACAACCCCTTTTTCCAAAACCAGAAACGAATTGCAAGGCTAGCCTTCTAAAAAAAATTGACTCTTTCAAAACTTAAATGCTGCCTCCCAGCAAAGACTTTCAAAACTATTCCCACAAGTCTAATGTTTAAGTGATTTCAGAAGCCAAGGTATATCTTAGACTCACTTGCTTAAAACATTGTTATCTTATTAGAATTATATGAACACCCGTCCTTTAAAAACAAAGTGTTTTATTACTTAGACCTTTCTACATGCTTCATACAGACCACTCACATACATAGTTTTAGAACTCTTTTAACTACACCAACATTAGTTTTCAAGACTCTTTCTAAACTCATACCCCTTTTAAATCTAGGCTCCATTTTATTATTCTCATACTCAACACTTAGATACACAATAAGTCGTACCCTTTAACATCGCTTAATCATAATGCAAACAACTAATCCTTTAAACCTAGTCTAAGTCCTATGGAGCTGCATCAGGTAGATTTTAAGGAGTGCCTAATACCTTTCCCTTCGAATAACAAGAACCTTTATCCAAAATCTCACCGGCTAGCAAACCAATAAAGAATGACTTTAGTAATTAAATAGGAACCCTTATATACCATTAAATATTAGGTGGCGACTCTCTTTTATCAAAAACAGAGAAATCATAAGTGGAATCTTATTTTTACTCGTGCAAAATAGGGTGCAACAAATATAACTCGAATATGACTAAATATGAAAAGAGGAACACATGAGAGAACTGTCAAACAAGCCAAACATGCATAACTCCCCACCGATATCATACTGCGAATCCAATCCAAAAAGAAAAAAACAAGACACACGCAACAACCATAATGAATCTTACCCAAATATGATACCACTGCGATGCATAGCCCAGCACAGACACCTATTCACAAAGAACACAGGGTCCCCATCCTCCACTAGGAATCGCGAGTAAGGTAAATATCTCCGCGACTAAACCATTCTACTAACTCAGCCTCGTAAAACCAAAACCACAACACATAACAACTTCCCATACCTGTAGAGAACCCAAACCACAAGTCGGGCCAAAAAATCTTAAGATCGCATCACATCCTACCGTATTAACTAACAGAAAGTCTATCCAAGTCTCATGACCCTTAACAACAACCAACAAGATAGACACGACTATCATAATAGAATTCCCCAACTGGCGGGAACACATGAACATAGTACAAGAATCACAAAACACAACTATATCTGAAGCAAGGTAGGATGAATCTTACCAATAAATGGGACTGGATTGAAATAACACAAATACGTGTCTATAATCAACCGAAACCATACATGTAATGACATCATCTGGTGCATCAGCCTTCGTCCAACTAGGAAGAGCATAAAAATGTACACGGACTCCCTCTCTAGGGAGACCTCCACCATCCTGACCTCTACCCCTAGCTGGCGGTGCAAGTATAGCAGCAATTGGAGTGGAACTCATAGCCCAAATACCACGTTGTGGCACATATGCCCGGAGTCTGGGGCAATCTATCACCATGTGGCTAGTATCTCCACACTTAAAGAAAATTCTTTGTAGACGTAGCTGTGGAAGTTATCTGGCATGGGTACTCTAGGGACCCACGAATATATGAAACACCGCGTAAAGCCTGAAGTGCAAACTGAACTGGCTAACCCACAAAAACTCTACCATGACGTACCCTGCCTCCAAAATAGGAATCAGTAGATCCTCCTAGTCCACGAGGCATCCTAGCCTCCCTATCATCTCTCTCTTAGCCCCAAATACCCTCTAATCTAGAAGAGATCTCTACCACCCGTTGAAATGGAACATCTATCTCCAACTCTCGAGCCATGCTGAATCAGATACAATAGTTGAGCCCCTCAATGAACCTACGGAATTTCTCTCTAACTGTAGAAACCAAATTAGGTGTGTGACGGGTCAAATCATTGAATCTGATAACGTACTTTGATACTGTCATAGTGCCCTGACGCAACTACTCGAACTCTATGCAAAATGCATTCCAAAGGTTCTGGGGAACGAACTCCCTCAAAAACATCTATAAAAACTAAGTCCAAGTGGGTGGCGCTACATCCCCTAGTCTACCTTCCTCATAAACCTGCCACCACTGGTATATTGATCCAGACAAATGAAACGTAGTAAAAGCAACTCTGCCCATCTCCACAATACCCATGGTGCGGAGAATACGGTGGCACTTCTCTAAATAACCTTGTACATCCTCGGTAGATAGGCCACTGTAAGTAGGAGGGTGATACTTCTTGAAATTATCAAGTCTCAGTTGCTCCTCCTCAGATGCCCCTAACCTGATGGCTAGACCAGAATAACAGGTTGTGCTGGCATGACACCTGGAACCTGACCAATGTGGTCCCACTGCTCTGGAGTACGGACGGCGGGAGTATAAGATCCTCCCCGATCTGTGAAGTAACTGGTGCAATCGGAATCAGTCCTGCCTGAGCCAATGTACCAAACATGCTCAGGAACTATGTTAAAGTCTCCTAAGGTCTCGGGGTAGCAACAGGCGCCTCCAGTGCCTGTCCCCCAACCCGAGTTACTGATGGCTCCTCATCTGTTGCTCTAGCAGGCATTCTATTTGTACCATGTGCTCCTCCTCGGCCTCTTCCCTAGCCCCTAGCAACACCGGCTCTAGGGCAGCATCATTAGTAACTACAACTCGTGTTCTCACTATCTGTGAGAGAATATGATGACAAGGCTCAAACTCCAGAATCAATAAACTTTGTAGCCTCTTGAAGATAAGTATAGATATCTCTGTACCGATCCACAAGACTCTATTAAACTTGCTTATGACTCGTAATACCTATGAACCTAGAGCTCTGATACCGACTTGTCACGACCCCAATTTCTCTTCATACGATGTCGTCATGACACCTAGTCTCTACGAGTAGATAAGCCTAACACTTACTGAATTAATAATCGATTTTAACCAAGGACTATTAAATATAAATCAGAAATTTTTATGTAAAGCCAATAATCCAAAGTGGGTATATAACATCCCAAAACTGGTAGCACAAGTAATAAACTCTATTGTGTTTACTAGAAATCTCTAAGTACAATTGTTCCATAATAGAAATAAACAACAAAAAGTAAAATTTCAGAAGGTTCCTCCGAGGAATGTGTACGCGACGTCGAGTGTACCTTGAAGTCTCCACAACAATGCTCGATCAGCTATCTAATGATCAACACGCTCTGAGGAACCAGGATTTTCACAAAAATATGCAGCAAGTATAGCATGAGTACATCACAGCGATATCCAGTAAGTATCAAGACTAACCTCGGTGGAGTAGTGACGTGGAACAATCAAGACCCCTGCTAGACATAATAGCCTGTGCAAATATGAATATAAGACTAACAGGGAACAATGTAAAGCTAAACATGGTAAGAACAATGTTACAACAATTGCATTAAGAAATAGAAACAACAATTAACAATAAGGAGCCAACAGGTAAATATGTCGTGAGGTAAGCAGAATACAGATAAAGTCCAGTGAAACTAAGTAGGGAAAAACAAGTAACATCCCAATAAAACAATCGCTTTCACATAAGGTTTATAAAAGAGTTTCCCCAAGACATCACACCTCGTAATCACAATTCACGGGTCCCAAGTCACGAACCCTAATCACTTGGCATCATGTGCCCACATTACAAATCACAACCATACGGACAACTCACGTGCCAATACCATCAGTACCTCATATCTGCATGGACAACTCACGTGCTAAAAGAGTGACAATATCTCATATCTGCACAGACAACTCACGTGCTAGTAATAACAGTACCTCATAACTGTACGGATAACTCACGTACTAATAGTAATAATATCTCATATCCATACGGATAACTCACGTGCCAATTGTGCAACTCTCACGCAGAAGGCAGGTATATAAGAATACATGTAAATGATCATCAAACATCAAAGTTCATACTCCAAGACAAACATATGTGACAAATTATGATGTATGCTTGTGTGAGTGGACTATCACAATTCGATTCAATCAAGTAAGATCAGAGATAACGAATGGCACATAGGAAACAACACAACAAAACTGTATTATGCATGTCTCACATAAGGTAGGCACACCACTACACAAATATCATCAATAACAATGCCCCCGGGCCATCACAAGTCATCATAAATCATTCCTGACATAGCCCCCTTGTCTCGCCGCATGCACAATAGTAAAGTAAATGCCTGCCTTGTCTCGCCACACGCGCATAATAATATTTCTACTTGTCTCTCCACATGCAAAAACCCCATATATAGCCCATTTTGTCACGCCACATGTGCAATATCAATAATAACAATATAATAGCAAAGACAACTCATGTACGAACACCCCGACAATCCTCTCAACACTATCATGTGTTCCAAAAAATATAACAACACAATATAAGAACTTGAACCATATGTGCTTATATGCCACAACATTTCCTTAAAACAATTTCAATATCACAATTACACATAGCCCTCGGCTCAACAACACTGATTACAACATCAAAAATAATAACACGAGAGTACGACAAGTAAATCAACACAAAGAAACGAAAGAATGAGCTCACAATGAAAGACATGACAAGTAATAATGGTTTCAAATCAAAATTTATCAACAGTGGGAGAGATAATATGTAGCAACAATATAAAATAAGAGTAACTCAACAGTAGGAGAGATAACTTATAACAATGACTTCAAATAAGGATAAGTCAACAATGGAAGAGATAATAATAACTTTAATTAAGAACAATCAACTACGGAAGAGATAACATGGAAATAAAAGAGATAACAACTTCAATTTAAGCATATAAGAGAACATTTGGTAATAAAGGGTAGAACATAAATCAATCAACTTCAATAATACATGTATGGGTAAATTTAGCAATGGAGGATATAACATTATAAGACAACTTCATTTTGATGTACATAAGAACTGAAGAGTCTTAACCGTTCAAATTCCCACATATAATTCATGTATACACTCATCACCTCATGTACACGTCTTTCACGTAGTTAAAATAGTACAAACAAACCAATTCCTATGGGGTAGTTCCTCAACACAACGCTAGGCAAGATGTTTACCTCAAAAGCGCTTAATCAATACTCTAAAATAGCTTTCCCTTTACAATTTACCTTCGCTCTGCTCAAATCTAATCAAAATCGACTCAATAACATCAAAATATAAGAGAGAAATCAATTCTAATAATTAAAGCTGGGATTTTTACACAATTCCTGAAAAGTCAACCCCGGGCCCACCAGGTCAAAACCCGGGTCCAAGGGTAGATTTCGAGTACTCATAACCCCACGAGTCCATACATGTATTTTGTTTCAAAATCCGAGTTCAAATTAACTCTTAAAACTCAAATTCTTATTTTTTAAAACATAGACAAAGTTTCTCAAAATTTCACTTTGATTCTCACAATTTTGATGTTAAAACTCAAATATAATCATGTAAAATAGTTGAAAATTGAACAAAATCACTTACCCAATGATTGAAGATGAAATTTCATTGAACAAAATCACATACCCAATGATTGACGATGAAATTTCTTCTTAAAAATCGCTTCCTACTGAGTCGGGGGTTCCAAAATATGAAAAATGACACAAAAATCCCGTCCCTCAGCTCTTATGTCCAGTCGCAAATGCGAACCCTACCCCGCAAATGCGAGAATATTATCGCAAAAGCGAAACACCTCACAAATGCGACATTTTGTTCGCAAACACCCCTGCTACAGTCACAAATGTGACATTTTGTTCGCAATTGCGAACCACATAAACCTCGCAAATGCCCTGTCTGATCGCAAATGCAAAAAATCTTGCCCATCCCAACCAACGCAATTGTGAACGATGAGTTCAAAAATGCGAACCTAGCAGTCTCAGCCTATTATTGCAAAAGCAACATATATCTCGCAATTGCGAGACCTGCAAGACCTGATCACACCAGTAAATTTTAACTCTTCCAAACACTCCAGAACGCGTCTGAAACTCACCCGAGCTCTCGAGGCTCCTAACCAGATATCAGCAGAAGTCTAAAAACATAATACAAACTCGCTCGCACTATAAAACCATCAAAATAACATCCGAAACATTGAATCGGGCCTCCAAAGCACATAAAATTCAAGAACTGCTAAAAACACAACCGCACGTCTAATTCCTATCAAATCAACTCGTAATGACGCCATACTTTATGGATAAGTTCCAAATTATAAGACAGACCTATTCTAATTCCTGAATCAGAAATACAAATGCGATATCTACGAAGTCAACCTACGGTCAAACTTATCAAAATTTTAAGCCTTTAAATTGTCAACATACGATAATTCAACACAAACCAACATACGAACCTCTTAATTAAATTATGGGCATACGCCCAAGTTCAAAATGATGATACGAACCTATCAGATCCATCAAAATGATTTTACGGGGTCGTTTCATAAAAGTCAAACCTCGGTCAACATTTTCAACTTAAGCTTCTAAAGTGAGAATCACTCATTCAAATTCATCCTAAAACATCCGAAAATCAAATCTGACCATGTACGCAAGCCATATACAACATGAAGTCATTCAAGACCCCGAACCACTGAACGGATTGCTAAAGCTCAAAATGACATGTTGAGTCGTTACACTTAGCCTCGATGCTCTCTTATTCGGGAAACACTCATATTGATCCACTAGAAATTCAAGTTCGGAATCAACACAGTTACTGCAATGCATTTGAGGCAGAACCAGATGGTGAACCATGGTATCATAAAATAAAACAATTCCCAAAAATAAGGGAATTCCAGGAGCATGCCAAGGGAGATTTAAAAATAACTATAAGGTGACTCGCCAGTGGTTTCTTCCTCAATGGTAAAATCCTGTACAAAAGGGAACCAGATTTGAACTTCTTAAGATGCATAGATTCCTCAAAAGCTGAGCGGATCAAGTGAAGTGCATTCCGGAGTATGTGGACCTCATATGAATGGATATGTCCTAGCAAAGAAAATTCTTCGGGCAGGATATTATTGGCTTACTATGGAGCGAGATTGCTTCAGTTTTGTTTGCAAGTGTCACCAATGCAAGATTCATGGCGACCTAATTGACTCACCTCCGCCGGAGTTGCACCCTATGTCATATCTTTGGCCCTTCATTGCTTGCAGAATGGATGTTATTAGGCCAATCTAGCCAAAGGCTTTAAATGGGCATAGATTCATTTTGGTCGCCATTAATTATCTTACCAAGTGGGTGGAAGCAGTCACCAAGAAAGCAGTGGTAGAATTTGTTCATTCCAACATCATATATCGCTTTGGTATCCTGAAGAACATTATCACTAACAACGCAACCAATCTAAATAGTCATCTAATAAAGGAGGTATGTGAGCAATATAAAATTGTGCATCGCCATTCTACCCCTTACCGACCAAAAGCCAATGGAGCCGTTGAAGCGGAAAACAATAACATCAAGAAGATTCTTAAGAAGATGATCCAAGAGTCCAGGCAATGGTATGGAAAGTTGCCTTTTGCTCTTTTAGGATACCACACAACTGTTTGCACATTTGTTTGTGCAACTCCTTATCTGCTGGTATATGGAACTGAAGCTGTAATATCGGGTGAAGTCAAAATTCCCTCTCTGTGAAACATTGTG
The DNA here is from genome assembly GCF_000715075.1 of Nicotiana tabacum. Lineage (NCBI taxonomy): Eukaryota > Viridiplantae > Streptophyta > Magnoliopsida > Solanales > Solanaceae > Nicotiana > Nicotiana tabacum. The sequence goes on from NC_134087.1 coordinate 117,623,874, forward strand.
GAATCAGAGATTGAAGACGCAAAATAGGTAAAGACCCATTTGGAACAACTAATGCTGAATGATGAAAAACGGCTAGCAGTGGTGTGTTTTGGCCAATTATACAGCAAAGAATAGCACGCGCTTACAACAAGAAAGTTCATCCAAGGCACTTTGAGGTAGGCCAACTCATTTTGAAACACATTCTTCTGCATCAAGTAGAAGCTAAAGGAAAGCTCGCTTCGAACTGGCAAGGACCTTACATCATCAACAAAGTATTACCAAAAAGGTTGACTATTAACGCAAATGCAGTCAAAAGATATTATGTTTGATATATACCCACTGTAGAACTTTCACATATGGTTTCTCGGATCAAGATAACGAAGGCTATAATTTCTCACTATCCGAAATAGGTGTCACCCTTTTGAGCTGTATTTGTCTTCTTTATTTTTCCCTCTTTTTGGAACCTCTGTACTTGTAATAAAAAAAAGAACAAAAAAAGGAGGAAAAAAGAGAAAAAATCCATCAAACAACAAATCTTCTGAGTCAGTGAACTACGTTTGACATAATTTCGAGAAGATCCGTAGGCAGACCTACCCTGGTTTGATCCCATCACAACAAAAATCCACATTCCCGAGTATTCCCAAACTAGGGCAAAAGTTTGTTTTATTTTTTATGATCGCTCTATAAAAATAGTTCCAAAAGTTGTAATTCAGTTCAAGGTTCTTTTCACATTTTCCCGTTAAGACTTTCTGACCGGTCTTTGATAATGTTGAAGTCAACATGCTAAGGGCATTAGACAGCCTGCCACATGCAATATCTTACTCAAGGCTAGAAAAAAAAAGAAGAAATGAGAGTCTTACTAGTAAAAATCCGTATAGAATCATAAGGCGACGGTGAGTAGAGAAATGAGAGAGGTCGGTTAGCAAAACCCGCAAAGGGCACTATTGGCCGAATGAGGATCTTCGATATTAAGGCATGAGCACAACCAAGAACTCAGTTTCAAGATGAACGTTTGCAACGTATTTTGACAATTACACAGCTCATACAGATTAGGCGTCCAGTCGAGATGCATGTCATGATTCATTGAAGTCGGCACATATCTCCAGATAAGTCTCCTTATTCCTTTACCTAAAAGGGACACCTTTTGGTTAAACACAACTCATTTTCGTTTTCAATTACTCTTTTATTTTACCCATAACTTTTCTTTGAGTCCATTTCGATCTAAATATTGCATCAAAAGCAAAGCAAAGAAATGGCTGCAAAACTGGCTAGTGTTTCCAAAAATATATAGAGCACAAGGGCTTGGGGCATATGCAGCATTGACAAAGGCAAGAATCCATCTGTGATCTCCTCTGATAAGCCTAACAAAGTGTTTTAAAGAAATCAAAACTTGCCTAAGCAAGACTTGCATCCTAAGAAAAGCTGATAGCATTGCGAACACAAACTAGTACTGGGTGCAAGACAACTAAGTTTGCTTTTTAAAGAAAAATATTCTTAGGGACAAGGTTCGGTGGTACCATATACATTCGGATATGAAACAATGGGGGCAACGATGGAAAGTCAAGGCTTCCAGAAAGCAATGCAAAGTATCCGAGCAACTCGGTACCACACTGGCAGAATCAATTCTCCGACGGCAGGGTGGCCGCAAATTCAAATAACTCAAGGCAGCAAAGCCACAAATCGTCCACCACTTTGAAAACTCTGAAATTTTTCTTTATTTGCAGAAGGAATAAAGTAGTGCAGAATGGCGATTCGCAAAAAACTAACGCCACCGAAACGAAGTTTTCTCAAACCTCCACTTTCTTTTACTTTTCTAGCATGCACATAGCCTTTTCATTACTATTCACACCTTTCCATATAGGAAACACAAAATCAAAGAGGACTATAACCTAACTCTTGTAGAACCTTTCCACATAGGAGAATTCAGCTTATTTCGGGTAAAGGTACCCTTCGCCTAGAGCAGTTTCAGCTAACTTGGGTAGAACTATTTTGATGGAGGGATTCAGCGTATTATCATTGTAGTAGTACAGGGCTCCAATTCTCGGTTACATTTTCCTTTCAGTAATACAGGGTGCGAACCCCTAGTTATATTCCATTTCAATAATACAAGGCGCCAACCCCTAGTTATATTCTCTTTCAGTGATACATGGCGCCAACTCCTGGTTACATTATATTTCAGTGATACAGGGCGCCAACCCCTGGTTACATTCTTTTCTAGTGATACAGGGTGTCAACCCCTGGTTACATTACAGTTTAGTGATACAGGACGCCAACCCCTAGTTACATTCCTTCCTAGTGAGGCGCCAACCCCTGATTACATTTCTTTCCAGTAATATAGGGCGTCAACCCCTAGTTACATTCCTTTTTAGTAATACAGGGCGTCACCCCTAGTTATGTTGTCTCTCGGTAATATAGGGCACCAACCCCTATAAGGTGAATATTACTTTATTAATTTAGCTATATATGAGTAATATTCATCAATTTTACTTTATAATTCAAATAGAATTTTAAAAAAATATAATTTTCTTACAAAAAATTAATCATTGATGGGAAACACGTACAATGTGTGTACGCTAAGACTAGTTATCTAAAATAATTGAACAGTAATACCAGTTAAAAGCTACTTTAGGTAAGTGTCAGTAAAGATCTGTTGGTAACATGAAAAATAATGTAATTGACCTGTTATAATTAGTTAAGTTAGACTAATAATTTAAATTCTATTTATTTTTTAGCATACACAAGCCAAATCCTTTGAGTAACCGAATCCACCTTTGCATCTACAAGCAAATAATCCTATGTGACACTGGACGACAGGTTTTGCTTGTCTAATATTATACTGTTTTTTTAGCTTATTTGCTATCTTGGACAACTCCCACCTTTTGGTTTCAGTTACATTCATCACCACAAAATCTGGGATAAATTTATCTTTACTAGCATCTCATCTTGTTTATTTAGTAGTAGTCCTTTATTACTTCATTAGTAATTTCTTTACAAAAACCAGATGCGTTTAGTTACTTCAACTGTTTTTTCCTAAAATAGAAATTCTTTACACCCCTTCAAATATCATTCATCTTCATAAGTAGCTCGAGTACACATATATAGGTGAGCTTAAAATATATAAAAAAAAATGTTGGCTAATACTTTGTTGATACAACAACTTCTTTCTATTCCAATGTTGGCATCCTTGTACACATTTACATGACAAATAAAGCCACATATGCGCTGTACTTGATGCATCTACATGAACCTAATTTACTAAGGCAAAAACATCAGATACTGATAATAATTATCACAAAATGAAATCCTTGAATTTCTTTCTTTTTATTCTTTTCTATATCTAATTTGTGTTTGATGCTAGCTGGCATATCATTCATTGAAGGCCTGAGCAGTACTAGCAACCTTGATAAAAACATCCTCTAAAGTTGTATCAGCCATACCCCAAGCATAAACTGTAAATCTACTCTTTGCATTCTCAACTAGTTGAAATACATCAGCAATTTTTACTTCATGCTTTGGCAATTCGAACTTCTGTGTCCCTGATAAATGGTATACATTATTGGCATTTTGGCATAGGCGTCGCACCATGTTCTCAACTTCCACCTCATTATCAGATGATATTGTGATGGAAAACACATAAGAGCCACCATATCTTGCCTTCAACTGTTCACAATATAGTTGGAACGGTTTGAGAATTATGAGAATAAATAAATTCATTCAGCACGCCCAACATTTTACATTGTCGATTATAATTCCAATTGTTGCTAGTTTTGCCTATCATATTGTTATAAGCCATAACAATCACCAAATTCACAGTAGGACCACCACACTTCTGAAATTGAAGTATAGAGCATTTCTATAATTAGAAATTACCTCTTCAGAATTTCCTACACATTGCAAGCTTCCATCAACGAATATTCCTAATCGATCACATAAATAATCTGCTTCTTCCATCGAGTGGGCTGAAATGATTATCTTTGTCAGTAATCGCACCATTAATTTTATCAAAAGAGGAACTAGGGAAAACTCGGAAACAAATGAATTTGGGATTTTGCTGACATGTGATTACTGTAGAATGCATGATGTTCCACTATGATTACCTTCAATGAAGTGTTTTACTAGTGAGCCGATGTAGTAATTTTCTACTCGCAACAAGTTTATTCATGTCAAAAGGGAAAACAAGGAAACTAGAGATGGAAAGCAGATTTAATAGTGAGAATTATCGCTCTGCCTTTCCGTGCATTCTTCACGACGGTCCACAAGGTATTTCTTGAAGCTGGATCAAGTCCAGTACTGGGCTCATCTAGGTAGACAACCTGGTAAATTTGCATATACACACACACACAGTATCATAAGTAAGGAAGAAGAAATGAAGACATATCCAAATGTATTTTCGCTCCAGGAAATATGACAGGATAGGCATATATACCTTGGGATTTCCTATCAGTGAAATAGCAACACTTAGCCTTCTCTTCATTCCACCACTGTATATCCCAGCTTGCTTGTCAGCAACGCCTCCGTTAAACAAGTTGAGACTTTTAAGAGAGTCTTCAACTGCCTTTAAGTTGTAACAAGTACTTTCGCAGGTTAAGATCTATTTACAAGTCTTCCTCCTAAGCTAGGGTATCAATTTAGAATGGGTCCATAACTTACTTGATGTAAAACCGCTCCTTTAAGATTTTTAAGCCTTCCATAGAAAAGTAGGTGCTCCCTTCCAGTTAATGTATCCCAAAGTAAGCTGTAGATGATTTTCCAAAAGGTGGAAGACAAATTAGTATTTGGAGGTAGGAATCAGATGTCAACTTGACTTTACAGTGCACTGTTTCATACTCATGCTGAGGACATACACCCATGACGGTGTATATCTTATCCATCTCTTTATTTATATCCAGACCGTCAACATATGCAGCACCAGAGCTTGGCTTTATGAGCCCAATCATCTGTTAGCAAAAGGTTGGCTACTAAGATCAAATTTTATGTTTTAGCAACCCAAGTAATAAACAAAAGCTAATGTTGGATAGCATATCTAGGCTACAGAATGATGGATACTAAGACAAAGTCGTAAGGATTTGAACAAATCAAAGTCACTAATTTTAGAGATAAGATAACATTTTGCAAAATATATTTTCAGAAGATTGAGATCACAGAACTGACCATACTAATAAAAGAAGTTTTGCCAGCACCGTTCGGGCCAAGCATACCAAAGCATTCCCCTTCGGGCACAGCAAGCGACAGTCCTCTCACCGCATATTTATCTGGATTTCCATCTCTCCGGATAAACCTTTTTCAGGTTGTCAACAACGATGGGATGACCTGTTGTCGACCCAAGTACCATCTGTTCAACCCTTTCTCTCTGTTCAAAGGAGGGGACATGGTCAAATTTGTGGATACAAAACAAACATAGTAATTAATGAGATGGAATCTTCAACCCATCCCATTTTATGTGATTGTTGGAAAGGGGATGAACTTCAAGAGACGTGGAAAACTATTATATCAGCAGATCAAGTCTTATAACTTTCGTGTTGCAAATTGTGAAGCGAACACCATAGTTTTCTGTAGACCTTTTTGTGGTCTTTTATCCTAACAATGGCTTATCTAGAACACTCATGCTCTTGTTTGTGTGGTCATGCATTTAGGCTTACAACTTGGTGCTAAAGAGAATAAGCATAATAGAGTTGAGCTTTTATGAATGGAAAAATAAAAAGTAAATGAATTTCAGCTCACCTCTTGGGCAACATCTTCTTTCTCCTTTTCAAGACAAACTCCAGAATCCTTCTTTTCTAATAGGTTCATAGTGGATTGTGACTGCTTCTTGCGGGAGTTACCCAAGAAAAATAGGGGACTTTTCCCTGATGATGTGATCTGGTCTAGGTAATAAGCAAGAAAGAGAACCACTATCCACTCTATGAACATAATAATCAAAACTTCTTTCATCCCATTGCCGGGATCATTCAAATCTTTCCATGTCATACCATCTGGTTGGCCCGTATAAACACTAGAGCCACTATATTCGCCTAACTCAAATAATCCACGATAAAGAGAAAATACAGGGTATACCTCCAAAAGTAAAATCCACCCTCCTACAATCATTTACCACAATGTTAGCAGTATGTAGAAACATGAAGCAAAATGCAAACCACCAAAAGACGTATAATCTAGTGGATACTGGCGGGACGTGGAAGTCCTCAAACAATACGTGTTGGTTCGATTCCTAAAGATTATATCATTATGCTTGATGTAGAAGACAAGGAAAATAAGTCACGATCAATTGCGTCATTGTCTTTGGTAAGATGAGGACCATTGTTACCCAGAAACTGAAGACATAAAATGGAAAGGTCCAAATTTTTTCCTTTTTTCTATGAAGAGTCTCACCAACCAACCAAGCAACTGTAAAACCTCCAATATGCTAATTCTATAATGCCAACCTTCCTAATATAAACACACGAATAAAGTGTTTCAAGAAAAATAAGTTATCTGCAATGTGGAGGATGACTAGTATGATGCGGCTAGGAGAAGTATGATAAATAGTAGAGCTAGATCATGAAAGTGTTATGCGTGTGTTCTCAACTTACTTGATACTGACGTATCTGAAAGAAAGTGATCGAAAAAGAATCCTCCTAAGAGACCGCTTGCAAACACCACCATGTAGCCCATGACTGATACAGATGTGGATGAATTAGTTTAATATCACATGTTATTTGCAATAGCGAGAGCTAGTAAGGATATATATCATACCTGTGGCTGTCTTAACATTTGAGAAAAATGTGGCCAGAAGAAAAGCAAGTGAGATTTGCAAGTTTATGTAGATGAAGTAGAACACGAACTGGATGCTGTAAGCATTATAACGAAAGGTCTTTATCGCTGCAGAAGAAAAAAGATATATTATTTAGCCACTAAATTTGAGTTTACGGAAGGAATCAATTTATAAGCTGCAGCATTACCGAAAAGCGAGCCAAACCCCACAAAGCATAACATGTAGAGAGACTATACAACAAGAAAATAGGCATAAGTAATCATCCAATAGGGGACGTCCTTAAGTCCATGCATTTTCATCATGATTCGTAGTTTCTGTTGCTTTTCATAAACCAGAGCTACAAAAGCAACCTGTAAATAGTTAATCACATAATGAATACGAGCAACTTAAAGAGGGAAATTAAAATAAAACCATATGAAACTGATACCATTAGAATTCTAGGATGAAAACAACATGCAATCTTTTTATTTTATTTTTTGTATGAACGACAAAGAGAAACTAATTAAAGAGGAAATTAAGCTAGTTTTTAAAAGAAGATACATCTCTCCCACATTTTTGGAAAAGCTTAAGGTTGACAAAATAACCAAGTATATATGTAACGCTATGAAAAGAAGCTGAAGCCAATGACTGTTCAAATTGATTGATTACTACACGTATATCATGGGGTGTATACACTAAAGTTTAGATTGCCTTAAACAAACATATTTTTTTAGCTCTCCAGAAAAATAAGTAACTTTTTCACAGACCATTAGTCAGCAGAAAAATAGAAACAAGTTAAATATATCGGGTATGATTGAATACAAAGTTTCTCCTCATGAGAAGAGGCCAACACTGTTGATTGTCAAAAGTCCCACGTCGGTGGGTGACAATTTGGGTTTGGAAATTTTTTCCTATAAAAGGAGGCCTAATGTTAATGATTTTTACACACTTCTCATTTGTCTTCTTATCTTCTTAAGACATTTGTATCTTCTCTCTTTAGTATTATTTCACTTGTATTTTTGGAGTGAAATAAAATATTGGTTGTGTCCGAGGAAGTAGGCAAAATTGGCCGAACCTCGTAAATTCTGGTGTTCCTTTTATTGTTGCTTTATTGTCTTATTTATTATTTGGTGGCTGCCATAATTTTTGTTATAGTAGTTGTGACTCATTCACACTATATACATTTGGCTTCCGCAACAATTGGTATCATAGCCAAGGTACTGTGTAAGTATGCTTTGTGGTTGCAGCATAGTCTGATCTTCCACATCAGAAAAGATTTATCTTGGTACTGTGTCAAGGTTTTGTCTTAGTATGCTCTGTTGTTGCAGCTTAGTCTGATCTTCCACACCAGAAAGGAAATAATCTTGATTTGTGTCCTCAGCTATTAAATAATATTCGTGTCAAAATGGGAGACAATAAACAAGAAGAATTTACATCAAGTGTCAATAATACGTCATCGTTGGCATCCTCTCTTATGGCAAGAATTGTGTCAAATGCAAAATTTGCGGTAGAAATTTTTGACGGATCATGACATTTTGGGATGTGACAAGGTGAGGTTCTAGATGTCCTTTTTCAACAAGGGTTGGATCTTGCCATTGAAGAAAAGAAACCAGATGTTATTGGAGAAGAAGATTGGAAAATTATCAACTGTGTTGCTTGCGGTACCATTCAATCCTACCTTGCTAGAGAGCAGAAATATCCATACACAAAGGAAACTTCTGCAAGTAAATTATGGAAAGCACTGGAGGATAAATTTTTGAAGAAAAATAGTCAAAATAAATTGTACATGAAGAAGAGACTGTTTCGCTTCACCTATGTTCCCGGTACCACAATGAACGAACATATCACCAGTTTCAATAAGTTGGTCACAGATTTGCAAAATATGGATGCAACTTTTGATGATGGTGACTTGGCCTTGATGTTGTTGGGGTCACTTCCTGATGAGTACGAGCACCTTGAAACTATTCTACTCCATGGGAATGACGAAATTTCTCTCAGAGAAGTTTGTTCGGCTTTGTACAGTTATGAACAAAGAAAGAGAGAAAAACAAAAGGGCGGAGAAGGAGAAACACTGGTTGTGAGGGGTCGTCCTCAAAATCAAATGAGGACATAGAAGGGAAGATCCAAGTCAAGATCTAGACCCAGCAAAGATGAATGTGCCTTTTGTCGAGAAAAGAGACACTGGAAGAAAGACTGTCCAAAGTTGAAGAATAAGGCCAAACATAACAATGGAAAGGCCATTATGGATTCAAATGTAGCTGATTGTGATGATTCAGACTTCTCATTAGTTACAATAGAGCCATCAACATCATCAGACATATGGTTGATGGACTCGGCTTGTAGCTATCATATGTGTCCCAACAGGGACTGGTTCGTGGATTTTCAAGAAGGAGAATATGGAGTCATCCACACAGCGGATAACGGCCCTCTTACCTCATATGGCATTGGTTCAATACGATTAAGGAATCATGATGGAATGATCAGAACATTAACAGATGTTCGATATGTACCGAATTTGAAGAAGAATCTCATCTCTGTGGGAGCCCTAGAATCAAAAGGGTTCAAAATCATTGCAGAAAATGGAGTGATGAGAGTATGCTCCGATGCACTAGTGGTAATGAAGGCCAATCTGAAGAACAATAACATGTACTGTTATCGCGGTAGCACAGTTATTAGGACAGCGATAGTAACATCCAGTGACGAAAAAAAGGCAGAAGCAACCAGGCTATGGCACATGCGATTGGGACATGTTGGAGGAAAATCCTTGAAAACTCTATCAGATCAAGGATTGTTAAAAGGAGTAAAGGCTTGCAACTTGGAGTTTTGCGAGCATTGTGTCAAAGGAAAACAAACAAGGGTTAAATTTGGTACAACGATCTATAATACTAAAGGCATTGTTTATTATGTACACTCTGATGTTTGGGGTCCTTCCAAAACACCTTCATTGGGTGGGAAGCACTATTTTATAACCTTTGTTGATGATTTTTCCCGAAGAGTGTGGGTGTATACAATGAAGAGCAAAGATGAAGTATTGGGAATTTTTCTCAAATGGAAGACGATGGTGGAGAATCAAACAGGCAGGAGGATTAAGTGTATTCACACGGACAATGGAGGTGAATACAAAAATGATCATTTCAATAAGGTCTGTGAAAAAGATGGCATCGTCCGACACTTCATTGTCAGACATACACCACAACAGAATGGAGTGGCAGAACGTATGAACCGGACCTTGCTAGAGAAGGTACGGTGTATGTTGTCCAATGCTGGCTTGGGCAAAGAATTTTGGGTTGAGGCAGTTACATATGCATGCCACCTCATTAATCGTCTACCATCTGCTGTTATTGATGGCAAGACACCATTTGAAAAAATGATATGGAAAGCCTGCTGTAGATTATGACTCTTTGTACGTATTTGGTTCAACTTCATATTATCATGTGACAGACTCAAAATTGGATCCAAGTGCAAAAAAGGCTATTTTTATGGGGATTACTTCTTGAGTCAAAGGATATCGCTTATGGTGTCCTATGACAAAGAAAGTAATATTCAGCAGGAATGTTACCTTTGATGAATCTGCTATGATAAATAAGGTAACAGAAGATACCAAACAAAATGATGGTGCTTCTAAGTAGGTGGAGTTTGAGGGAAAATTTATTTTTCCTATACAAGAAGCAGAGGAGGAAACAAATGAAGATTATCCTCTGGAAGAAGAGCCAGTAGAGAGGGAGATTCCAACTCAGGAACCTCAACAACAACTTGAATCAATTGCAAATAGCAGGCCAAAAAGGACAATAACAAAACCCGTTCGTCTTATAGAGACGGTTGCTTGTGCCGCCTCAATTGTAGCTGATGATGTTCCTACCACTTATAAAGACGCAGTCCAAAGTTCAGAAGAAGATAAGTGGAGGATTGCCATGAATTATGAAATACAATCCCTTCATCAAAATCATACATGGAGATTGGCCAATCTCCCAAAGGGAAAGAAAGCAATTGGGTGCAAATGGGTATTTGCAAAGAAAGAAGGATTTCCTAACCAAGAAGATGTTCGCTACAAAGCAAGATTGGTGGCCAAAGGATATGCTCAAAAGGAGGGAATTGATTACAATGAAGTATTTTCTCCAGTTGTAAAACATTCCTCCATTAGAATTATGTTGGCTTTGGTAGCATAGTTGGATTTGGAACTAGTTCAGATGGATGTAAAAACTGCGTTTTTACATGGAAACTTGGAGGAGGAATTCTACATGACTCAGCCAGAAGGATTCAAAGTTGCTGAAAAAGAAAATATGGTGTGCAAACTTGAAAAATCATTGTACGGATTGAAACAATCTTCTAGACAATGGTACAAGCGATTTGATGAGTTTATGTTGCGGGAAGGGTACAAGAGTAGCAAATACGATCATTGTGTGTATTTGCGCAAGCTTAAAGATGGTTCCTTTGTATATCTTCTCCTATATGTTGATGATATGATGATAGCTTCCAAGAATTCGGAAGAAATTGATAAGTTGAAGATTCAACTGAAGAAGGAGTTCGAGATGAAGGATCTGGGTGAGGCAAAGAAAATTCTTGGCATGGAGATAATAAGAGATAGACGTTCAAAGAAACTCTGTTTATCTCAGAAAGAATATTTGAAAAGAGTACTACAACGTTTTGGCATAGATGAAAAGACTAAGCCAGTTAGTACTCCACTTGCTCCCCATTTTAAGTTAAGTACTACTATGTCGCCAAAAGATGAAGCTGAACGAGAGTATATGTCAAAGGTACCATGCACAAATGTTGTTGGTAGCTTGATGTATACAATGGTCTGTACGAGACCTGATTCACAAGCTGTTGGAGTTATTAGCATATATATGCATAATCCAGGAAAGGAGCATTGGCAAGCTGTGAAGTGGATTCTGCGGTATATTCATAATACTGTAGATGTTGGCTTAGTTTTTGAGCAGGAAGACAATCAGTCTGTAGTTGGATATTGTGACTCGGATTTTGTAGGTGATCTGGACAAACGAAGATCAACTACTGGTTATGTGTTTACTTTTGCAAAGGCACCAATTAGTTGGAAGTCTACTTTGCAGTCAACAATTGCTTTGTCTACAACAGAGGCAGAGTACATGGCTATTACAGAGGCTGTGAACGAGGCAATTTGGCTTCAGGGGTTGATAAAAGAGCTTGGTATTTGACACAAAAGTATCACAATTTTTTGTGATAGTCAAAGTGCTATTCAATTAGCGAAGAACCAAGTTTATCATGCAAGGACGAAGCACATTGATGTTCGGTATCATTTCGTACGAGAAATCATAGAAGAAGGTGGAGTCACGGTGAAGAAAATTCATACTACAGAGAATCCTGCTGATATGCTGACAAAAGTGGTAACTGCGGTCAAGTTTCAACATTGTTTGGATTTGATCAACATTGTTGAACACTGAAGATTGAAGATGAAGACACAACTAAAATTTTGTTATTGAGAGAAAATTGAAGATGTGAAATTTTGCCAAGGTGGAGATTTGTTGAATGGCAGAAATCGGTGGGTGACAATTTGGGTTTGGGAATTTTTCCCTATAAAATGAGGCCTAATGTTTAGGATTTATACACACCTCTCATTTGCCTTCTTATCTTCTTAAGGCATTTGTATCTTCTCTCTTTAGTATTATTTCACTTGTATTTTTGGAGTAGAATAAAATATTGGTTGTGTCCGAGGAAGTAGGTAAAATTGGCCGAACCTCGTAAATTCTGGTGTTCCTTTTATTGTTGCTTTATTGTCTTATTTATTATTTGGTGGCTGTCATAATTTTTGGTATAGTAGTTGTGACTCATTCACACTATATACATTTGGCTTCCGCGACAAACACTAAACTTTAAGTATTAGTAGTTGTTTAGAGAAAAGATATCAGAACAAATGGCATTAATAGAGCTTATTCCACTGACATGCTTGAACTTGTTCCGTCCTGATAAAACAAAACTTATTTTACTTACAGGAAAAAGCTGTAAAATCACCCATGAAAAGAATACTGGTCCAAGTACAGAAATAATATCCATAGCATTCCTAGATCCTTGCTTTGGCATTTCCTTGACAAAAGCAAACATCATATTGGTAGAACCTCCAAGCAAATACTGAAGGAAGGCATTTGATACCTGTACGAACACGTAGTTTAAATTGATTATTGATTAGCTGATTAGCTAATTGATGCACTAGTTTCATTAGCCAAAGTGTAGCACATCAGATGACATTTGTGTTGTTAGCTGTATTAGAAATTAAGTAATTTTAATGGAAGTCAACTTTATTAACCAACTTTCATTAGTTAGTAGAGTCTTAATGACGAAAAACTGCAGAAATAATCTGCTGCTACTTAGCGATCTTGACCATTAGATGAAAATCATTTCATTTCCTTGCATGTATAACTGATAATTTCTATGAGCAACAAACTACTAGTCTTCCCAAAACTTACCATTTAGGGGAGGAAGTAAGTCAAACAAATATTTCTAAGCAGAAATTTTATATAAGCGATCAAATGCTCCACAACATTTTGAACCAGATTGTGACTATATCTAGTCAATGCAGTCATGAAGTATGAAAAAGTTATCAAAGAAAAAAAAAAACAAGTTTCTTTCCTCTTGGAAAGCACATTAAGGATTAATCCAATCATGTTGATAGAAATATGACAATTGTTAAAAAGGAGAGGAACAGCAGGTTTTACATGTAAGAGGGCATGGTAAAGAGCAAAAGATTTACCAAGTTCACCGAAGCAGGCACCCGTGTCATTTTTGTACATTTTCCACTTCCTTCTTCCTTATAGGTAGCATTATACCAAATACTCACATTGAACCTACTTCTATCTGTGTCTAAGAAATCATATGCTGCAAAAGGAAGGAGATCATACAAGTTGTTTATTGATAGTTTACATGATATTAAAAAAGCATAAGGACATGCATGCAAAGAACCTGCTACTATCTCGTTTATTGTTCTCGCTTGATTCCCCTTGTTGTAACCTTTATACAGCTCTTGATTGATCTCAGTGGAATCTTTACGCCACAAGGGCAAACCTTCAAGACATTTCGCCTCTGCAGTAGAACATCAGGAAAGCTCAGAGCTACTTATAAACATCCAGGGGTCGGATGCACATGTTTGTTTTTGTCTAAGACAATAATTTTCATCAATAATACTAAAATAATACAAGTAGTAGTTTTAAACACCAATCTAAATTTTATTCAATAGGGAAAAGTAAGTAAAGCGTCTGCCACACCTTTTTCTATTCTATATTCCTTTGTAGCATTAGCATTTACATACACGAATATAGAAGGCACAGAATTATCAGATTAGATATGATGGACTCTTGGTGAAATTGTTGATGTGCTAAATTCGGTCATAACTATACCTAAATTACGAATGGATTCTAAGAATCAGTGTGCTGGGGCCGAAACATCTCAGAGTTTAAAGACCTTTGGAAGAGAAATTTATCCTGCTTGATTCATAAAGTCTAATAGAATTTCTAAATCTATCTTGTTCAATTTCCACGAAAATGTCGATCCAACACTTATATAAATAAACATTAAACTAAACCAACTTCAGTTTTCAGCTTTTTGAGTTCACATATGCAGAATCTAACACATGAAGAAGATTAAGGTGTTAGGCCAGATAGCAGTAAGAAGCATAAGTCGTACCAACGTCATGGTAACCTTCTATGCTGCCATGATACGTGGAGTTTGGAGAACAATGAGATTGAATACTATAGAGTGAAGCATCTTCTGCATAAGCAGGGTCAATAAAATTCGTGGTGTGGGGTTCAGACGTCGAACCCTGAAAGATAATTCACTATCAAGAAGGGTCAAGGATATATACAGCAGTGAATCTCAAGAAAAACAAAAGAAATGAAAAGGGCCTCACCATGATTAAGGTGGATGGATGGGTATCAGAATCTATAGCTGATTCATCATCGAGCAGGTGCTCACATCAACCTTTGGGGAAATACATTTCCTTTTTAGTTTTTTACCTCAAGTTCTGGTCTATGCTAATGTTCCATCTTTTTCGTTTGAAATTTTAAATCCATCAACTGCTTTTTAATTTGCCCGTTATCGTGATATAGTGAAGGTTGCGCCTAGCCAACTAAAATGTGCTTACTGTTTTCTTTTTCAAAAGAAAACCAAGAAAAAATGGTTGGTTCTTATTGATTAAAGAACAGAAAAAAGAACAAGGAAAATGCTGAGGAACTGGACACATTAATGGTGGAGCCAGGAATCATAATAAGAAAATTCCAAAAAATTAAAAATGTCACACCTAGTATTTGAGTTCTTTGACGAAGGATACACAAATTATATTTTACCCTATTGTGCAATAAAATGTTTTTGCGAAGGAGATTCAACTGACTGCAAGATACAAATTATATATCTCTCTATATATTATTTGTTCCATACAAAGTATAAAACTGCAAGATACCTATGAAGTTCCATATGAATTGGACATACCTGCATACATACATTAGAAAGAAAGAAAGAAAGAAATCTTGGTATGGTACATCAGAATCACAAAAGATAAAGCATACTTTGTTCAAAAGTCTGATTAGTTCCAGTCACAAGTATAATAGCTGGACAAGAACGAGACTTTCTGCATGAATCTTTAGGCAAGTCTGGATATGCAATAAAATCAGTTTGTACAGCAGTATATTCTTGTCCCGGTAACTGTAAAGTGGGTGGCCATTCAATTGGCTTAGTAACTTCACAACTGCTTGCCTGTACCTGATCTGAGTATTCCAGACCACATACATCTGAATCTTTTTTGCAGCCACATTTCGTTTTTGGTCAATTCGTCATTATACCCATAAGAATACCAAGGATATGTAGCATAATAATGAGTACAATAGGAACCGAGATGAGGCGACAATTTGTCTTGACATTTCGTTTCTGCAACAAATCAATCAAAATACCACGAAACTATCACAATTTGCACCAAAAAGGAACATGTACAAAGTCTGTTATACACACACTGCCACAAAAGAAAGCTTGTTTTTGCTTCAGATGAAATGAATTGACAAGGAATCGAACAAAATATACGGGTCAATATCTTGAGATTACTGACGACAATATTAGTAGCTTTCCATAAACTCATCTTATTTATTATAGAAAATTAAATTTTCATTTTTAGAGAAGCCATCACGTTCAATTGACCAAGATGTCTGCTAATATTATCCTCAACAGCATATACAAACAGAAAAACGCAATTCCAAATTATTTTTCCACTTTTTGTCAATGATAAATCTCGTGTACCCTTGCTGAGAATACTACGTTGTTTTGCAATTATTTCCCAGAAGGTTTTATGATGATCCTTAGTTCACCTATGTCGAGGTGGATGATCAGATTCTTTAACATGATATCTTGAGCACCTCCTCTCAAGAAAAAAATAAATAAAAAAGAAAGAAAGAAAAGGAAAAAAAAAAAGTCTAGTAAACTTGGCCAACATTAATTAATTGTGTTAGAGGCTTCCTAAGGAATGTATAATAATCCTGTGGAGTTTAAAATGATCTTATGGAGCTTTACAAGGAGTTTATAATGTTCCTAGCTGTATACAAAAGGAGTTTAAAAGGAGAGCAAAATTTGCACATACAAAGCCAAAAAAAAAATTGTTTTTCCAATATAGAACAAAACATGCAATTTTTCTTTTAATAGGGGCGCGCGAACTTAAGGTGATAAGAAGATTGGCCTTGGCCACCAATTTTTCCGTATCCCATCTATGTGGGACTCAGCACTCTTCGCATTGCCCAGGACTGGAACAATATAAGATGGGGGTCCAATATCGGGTAAACAATGAATTCGGTATAAGATGGGGCCAAAACCAATGAATTAGGATGAGCCTGACTACGTACGATAGCATGATAAGAAACTGGTCCTTCAGCCTAAATCAACCCAAGAAGCGAGGATTGTCCAAGACCATGTAAAAAGATGAATAATGTGGGACTCAAACATAAGATGGCACCCCTCCAAGTGCAATGGAGGCAACCAAACTACGCCATGGGCCTTCTTGACTTGCAATTAGAAAGCGAAAAAAAAGAAAATTGTCTCTGTAATTCAGAGAAAAAGATAATACCTGAAATGTTAAATTCTTCCTAAGCAAAGCATCGGCTTGAGTACAGAAACTCGCTGGAGCTGTCACCGAATCCGCCATTGAAGGACCTCTGTTTCAGCCCCAGTAAGTAAAGTAAAAGAACAATCGTTGATTTTTATTTTATTTTTAACTTACTACAATTGAGTTCGTTAGGAATGAGTAACTAACTCTTAAATAGGGGTTGTTACATAGTAACAGTGAACTGCCATTTCTTTCGGCTTTAAATCTGGCGGTAAGTTGCTGTCTTAATGATTCAATTGCCCTTCGCACGGTTAATTGACCACACAATTTTTCTTCTTTTTTAAATATTTAGAGTTAAAAGCCACAGAAATTCAGATCAAGAAACTAATTTAACAACAACTTGAAATATTGAGAACTCATACCAGCTTCTTCTTCTGAAAAGAATAAAAGAAAGTATTGCAGAATCAATGTGCACTAATCAATTCGACATTTTTCTTTTTTTTTTTTTTGCAATATGACTTGTTTGTCTTCCAAAAACTAGTAGTAATTTCTCGGGGGAAAAAAGAGGTCTTTTTATTTAAAACCTAATAATTTGAATATTGTAATTAACCTCCTAGCACGTTAAGTGTTTGGTTTTAATCTAGTGAACAACTAGACTTGATTTGAAGTTTATGAGTGCTGAATTTGTCGTAGAACTCATAGTTTGTCTTTACAATTAAATATTTATATATATTTAATGAATTTTCTAATATAAATATATGGTATAATTAAAAGCTACTCCCTCCGTTCCAGTTTATGTGAAGTTATTTCCTTTTTGGTCCATTCCAAAAAGAATGACTCATTTCTAAATTTGGTAACAATTTAGCTTAAACTTACAATTCTACCCTTAATGAGAAGCTTTTATAATCACACAAATACTCTAGCTCCCTTTTTGACTTGTTTAGGATCACAAATTACAAAAATCTTCATTTTTTCTTAAACTCTGTGCTCAATCAAATATGTTCATATAAATTGGAACGGAGGAAGTATTAAATTGGACCGAGCTATGGTATAATCAAATTTTCCAATACAAATATATGGTATTGTTATAAAACAATAAAGAGAACAAGAGCAATATTGCAGAGAAAGAGAGAGAGAGAAAATTCTTATTGAATTTTGGGATGATTTACAATGGAATAAGATCCCTCTATTTATAGGGGAATAATGACTTAGCCACAAAGTAAAACTCTCTACAAGATAGACATTCACTCTAAATAGAATTCTATTCATATCACTCCCCCTTGAATGTCTACTCAATAAGTAATGTGTCTCGTTAAAACCTTAACTAAATAAAACCCAGTGGGAAAAAAATTCTAGAAAAGAAAAAAGAGTACACATATCTAATAATACGCCTTTTGATTGACTCGTTAAAAACCTTGCAAGGAAAACTCAGTGGGACAAAACTTTGTAAGGGAAAAAGAGTATAACGCGTATTAACTCCCCCTGATGAGAGCATCAATTCACATCCTTGAGCCTTCGCATCCCAATCTTGTGCACCATCTTCAAAATATCGTTGGTAGAGATTTAATAAACAAATCAGTCATATTAACTTCAACGAATTTGTTTCACCTTGAAATCATCATCCCTGATAGATGTATTGTCTTCATCTGATCTTGTTGGAATTGTCATTTCATTATCTTCACATAGGGGTAAAGACTCTTGCTATCATATTATCATGCTTATAGTTATAGCAAGATACTTTTGTGCACACACTTATCATACGGTACTTCGGGACCAAGAATTGTATATGCTTCAAGCGATTTAAATCCTTCAAGGATTGTCATATAAGTTAAGTCATATAAGCCATATAATAGACTTTAGATGCATATCAAGTTTTTATGTCATGCTAGACATATAAGATATCGAAAACTGATTGCACATACCATTGACTTTATACTTTCAAGTATTTGAACAACATAGACAAAATTATATGTCTTTCATATGGAATCAATTCTACTTGAATTATGTCTCTTCCATTTGGCCAATACTTTTGTGTCTATATTCGATAGACTTAAGATCCTCATCTATACTTAGCGCTATGATAGATGTCGTCGACAAACATTTTATGTCACACCCCAACCTTGGGAGGTGTGGCTGGCACCCGATGCCCGAAGGCCCGAGTGAACCAACCATGAGATATGATCTGAAATATAATAACATGCAGGCAGAAGAGCCCAACACGACATATATATATATATATATATATATATATATATATATATATATATATATATATATATATATATATATATATATATATATATATATAAACTAGGCCAACAAGGCTGTAACAACAGTATAACAGCTATCCAGAAGGCCGACAGGGCGATACGAAAAATATATATATATAATGACTGCTAGTCTGCAAGCCTCTAAGAGTGTAAGACAATCTCAACAGGGCGGGACAAAGCCCCCGACATGCCCAAAACCACACATATACATCTGTAATAGTACCTATGGACTCAAAGTCCATACATGTCCTCATTTACTACATCTCCTCATTGACATGATTCCATACATGTCTTCACATATCCAAACAACACAATAAATCCATATAGAACAGCCCCAACAAAACAGTAGTAAGTAGTACATTCCAAGTATGAACATTTTAATAAGTAGTTCTTAGATGGGGAAAGTTTTATAATTTTATGAGCAAAAAGAAACATGTGGTTTACTAATTTATTAATCTGCACAAGTAAACAAACATAGTTAATGAACGTTTCATGTCTTCAAAGGATGAGTTGTAATAAGACTAATCCTATTATTGGGACTAGAAAACGGATAGATTCAGTTGATAATCTGACGCAGATTAGGTCCCATGTTGCAAGAAACTTTGTTCTTATGGTAGAAGTTTACAAAGATCAAAGAGGAAGTTAAATCATACCTTATGTGACCAGAATTACTCAAAATTCGAAATTATTTCAAGGCGGAGTCTTGCTATGAAAAGTGAAACACCGAAGAATTCACGATTCCGAAGCTACCATGGTGTTCTCCATCTTGAGGATGACTAAATTGTTGTTATGCTTGGCTAGATGGATGGGAGAAGTTTGAGAGGAAATCCCTAGGTTTTTGGTTCTGATTTGGAAAGGATACAACGCAGGGGTTCTGTTTTAAAAATTGACTTTAATGAAGAAATTTTGACTAAACCCGACTAGGCACACTGTTCCCGTAACAGTGTGCACCCCTGTACGAAAATGTTAATATCTCTCTACTATGAAGTCGTATTAACGAACGGTTTGTTGCGTTGGAAACTAGACTCATAGACCTTCGATTCGGTAGGTAGAACACACCATAACTCCCAGTATATTGAGAGAAAAGGTCATCAACATTTTATCCAAATTCCAGTGAAATTTAAACCAGTAACTTGCGCGCGATCTTTGTCGAATTTTTAATCACAACTCAAATGACTTCCAATCTTAATGTATAACTATCGCATCATTTAAATATCTCATAGAAATTATCTTCCTATCGAATTATACCATTTACAGCATGATAACGCCGAATACACAAGGTGTAACATTCTCCCCTCCTTAAGAACATTCGTCCTCGAATGTTAACGGTTAACCTAACTTCTGAATTTTTTTATTTTTTATTTTTAAAAAAAATTTCGCCAGAGTTTTCCCTATAAATATGAATATCCAAAACCTATCATCAGCCCAAACATACATATCTAAGGCCACACAGGGCTACACATCATAATAATAACATCAACTTGGCCTCACCCGACCATTTACTTATACAATAATGATAATAAGAAGGTTAGCCATAACTTAATTACCTTAATTGTCACTGGTTGATATATGTGCAACACCTGCCATGTTTGTCTCAGGCATATCACCTGAAGACTCAAATAAATGAGGGTATCTGGACTTCATGTCCTCCTCGGCCTCCCATGTCATTTCCTCTACATTATTGCTCCTCCAAAGTACTTTTACTGAGGCTACCTCTTTAGTCCGTAGCTTACGGATTTGACGGTCAAGAATGGCAATAGGTATTTCTTCATATGACAAGTTCTCAGAAACTTCAATATCCTCGATAGGGCTGATGCAAGAAGGATCACCTAAGAATTTCCGAAGCATGGAAATGTGAAATACCGGATGGATTGCTTCTAATTCTGGTGGCAGGTCAATTTTGTAGGCTACTCGCCCAATTCTCTGAACAATTTGATATGGCCCAACATATCTAGGGCTGAGTTTTCCTTTCTTACCAAATCTCATTACACCCTCCATAGGCGACACTTTCAAGAATACCCAGTCTCTTACAGATTCCAAGTCTCGACGTCGGTTATCTAAATATGATTTCTGTCGACTTTGAGCTGTACGCAATCTTTCCTGGATCAACTTTACCTTTTCTACAGCTTGTTGTACCAATTCAGGTCCTAGCAACTTTGTCTCACCAACATCGAACCAGCCAATAGGAGATCTGCATTTCCTCCCATATAGTGCCTCATAAGGTGCCATCTGAATACCGGCGTGATAACTGTTATTGTAGGCAAACTCAATAAGCGGTAAATGATCTTCCCAAGTTCCCTTGAAGTCTAAGACACAAGCTCGCAACATATCTTCGAGTGTCTGAATAGTGCGTTCGGCTTGTCCGTCGGTCTGCGGATGAAATATTGTACTAAGGTTAACAAGAGTACCCAAACCTTCTTGAAAAGACCTCCAGAAATTAGCTGTAAATTGGGCACCTCTATCAGATATAATAGAAAACGGAACTCCATGTAGCCGAACTATTTCCTTGATATACAGGCTCGCATAGTCTTCAGCTGAATAGGTGGTCCTAACTGGGAGAAAGTGAGCTGATTTCGTTAGCCTATCCACAATGACCCAAATATAATTGAACTTACGGCAATAATTGGGCAATCCTATAATGAAATCCATATTAATCGATTCCCATTTCCAAGCTGGAATCTCAATATTTTGAAGTAGCCCTCCAGTTTTCTGGTGTTCAGTTTTAACCTGCTGGCAGTTGGGACACTGAGCCACAAATGTGGCTATATCTTTCTTCATGTCGTTCCACCAGTATAGCTGACGAAGATCATGATACATTTTGGTTGAACCAGGATGAACTGAGTACCGAGACTGGTGCATCTCTGTCATAATTTGCTTACGAAGCTCCCCAACATTAGGTACACACCATCGGCCTTTATATTTTAGAATTCCATCATCAGATTGCTCGAACAACTGCTTCTTCTGAAAAGGGATACTCTCTTTAATTTTGACTAACTCCGGATCCTCAAATTGACGCATTTCTACCTCAGCTACCAGTGATGACCCCGCAATATTTTGGACTACTACACCCTGGTCACTTGTATCATGTAGCCGTACACTCAGGTTAGCCAATTGATATATCTCTTTAGTCATTTCTAATTTCCCAGCTTCTACATGCTTCAAGCTGCCCATGGATTTGCGACTCAATGCATCAGCTACCACATTCGCTTTGCCCGGATGGTACAAAATATCCACATCATAGTCCTTCAGCAATTCAAGCCATCTTCTTTGTCTCAAGTTCAAGTCTTTCTGCTTAAATATATATTGTAAACTTTTGTGATCTGTATAGATATCCACATGAACACCATAAAGATAATGACGCCATATTTTCAAGGCAAATATAACGACTGCTAACTCAATATCGTGAGTCGGATAATTGTATTCGTGCTTCCGCAACTGCCTCGAAGCATATGCAATAACTTTTCCATGCTGCATTAGAACACATCCCAATCCAACCCTGGATGCATCACAATATACCACATAACCTTCAGATCCTTCCGGAAGTGCTAGAACAGTTGTTGATGTTAAGTGTTTCTTCAACTCATGAAAGCTCCTTTCACATGCATCATACCATTGGAACTTAACGGCTTTGTGTGCCAATTTTGTCATGGGTGCAACAATAGAAGAGAAGTTCTTAACGAACCATCCTTCTTACGAACAAACAACACTGGTGCACCCCAGGGAGATGTGCTGGGCCTGATAAAGCCCTTATTCAAAAGATCCTTCAACTGGGCTTTCAATTCTTTTAACTCAGCAGGAGCCATTCTGTATGGAGGAATAGATATTGGTTGAGTGTCTGGAAGCATATCAATAGCAAAGTCGATTTCTCTTTCTGGAGGAAGACCAGGAAGTTCATCAGGAAATACATCAGGAAATTCATTCACGACGGGAACCGATTGAAGGGTTGGAGATTTCACCTCCATATCATGCACTCGTACCAAATGATAGATGTACCCTTTCAAAATCATCCTTCGAGCTTTAAGGTAAGAAATAAACTTTCCCTTAGGCACTGCAACATCACCTTTCCATTCAATAATAGGCTCACTTGGAAAATTAAAACGAACAATCTTTGTCCAGCAATCTACATTGGCATAACAAGAAGCCAATCAATCCATACCCATAATGATATCAAAATCAACCATTTCTAGCTCATGCAAATCAGCTAACGTATGGCGGTCATGAATCTTCACGTCACAACTTCGATATACCCGTCTAACTACAACAGACTCACCCATTGGCGTAGATACCTCAAAGGACTTTTGCAACAATTCATGCTCTCTATCCCATTTACTAGCAACGAAGGGGGAGATATACGACAATGTAGAACCAGGATCTATCAAGGCATACATATCGATAGAAAAGACGGATAGTATACCTGTAACCACGTCCGGAGATGACTCTAAATCCTGACGACTCGATAAAGCATATATGCGATTCTGCTGACCTCCTGAACCAGAAGCTCCAAATCTTCCCCTACCCCTGCCAGCTGATGTCTGCATACTCTATCTAGGAGGACGTACCGAAGAAGAAGAACCCCCTGCAGATGCCGTCGGCTGAGCCATACCCCATCCACCTGTCATCGGACAATGTCTCATAATATGACATGGTTGTCCACATGTATAACATGCATCAGAACCCTGGCGACATGGTCCAAAATGATTTCGACCACATCGATCACATCTAGGAAACTGAGGCCTCATCTGACTGAACTCGCCTCTAAACTGTGGACCTGGGGTCCGTGAACTCTGACCTGGACCAGAATAAGTGGTCCGATCCTGGCGCTATCCCTGAAACTGTGGCGGTGCACTGGCTGCCGGATAAGACTGACGCCGGGGAAACTGTGGCCTAAATCTACCTCGAAACTCTCCTATGTTACCTGCGAACCGCGCCCTCTTCTGCTGCCCTCTATCATGCTCTCGATTGGCTCGTTGTTGCCTCTTGCAATCCTCTAGACCCTGTGCATATGCTTGAATACGGGCAATATCCATTCCTTGGTTTAGAGAAGTTGTAGTGCACTCATTTATCAAGTGTGCCCCCAAACCACTAACAAACTGGTGTACCCGATCACTCATATCAGCAACAATCGTAGGGGCATACCTAGCCAAAGAGTTGAACTGCATGCTATATTCCCGAACGCTCATATTACCCTTTTCTAAGTGTAAGAACCTATCTCGTCGGGCTCTTCGAAGCTCGATTGGCAAATATTACTGTAAAAATGCCTCAGAGAACTCCTTCCATGTCACTGGTGGCACATTAGGCCCCCGAGTTTGCTTCCAAGTCTCATACCATGTCACAGCAACATCACGTAGTCTATAAGAAGTAAACTCCACTGACTCAACATCCGTGGCATGTATAATTTGTAAGGTCCGTTGCATAAGATCCAGAAAATCCTGTGGGTCAGCATTAGGATCAACCCCTGTAAATACTGGAGGATCCAAGTTGATAAAGTCTCGAACTCTCGCACTCACGGACCTATCAATACCGAAGGTCTGGTGTTGGGCCTAGGAGGCCACTATTCGAGTCAGCAATTGTACAGCACTCCGCATGTCTAGGTCATGATCAGGAACAACTGGGAGAGGGACTGGAGGTATGTTAGCTCCTCTACGCCCTTCCGGGGGTGGTGGGGGTACTGCCCCGGAAGCCTGAGAATCAGCCTCATTCTGTGGCTCATGTTGATCTACATTAGCAGGTGGCACCTGACTTGTGCCCTCTCCCGCCTCCTCATCCAACCTCTGAATAAATTTCATAGCCACTTGTCGTCTCCTAGTGTTAGGCATCACTGAGAAGGTAAACAAAAAGAGAATTAGGAATGAACACTTATGATTAGGCTCTATTGCACGATCTAGATCAAGAAGAAAGTAATAATCCTAAATGCCCAATAGCCTCATGTTTATAAGTGTGGTGCACAACACACCATAAACAAGACTCTACTAGACACGGCTTGTAGACTCCCTAGGACTGACCTGCTCTGATACCAAGTTTGTCACACCCCAACCTTGGGAGGTGTGGCTGGCACCCTATGCCCGAAGGCTCGAGTGACCAACCATGAGATATGATCCGAAATATAATAATATATATATATATATATATATATATATATATATATATATATATATATATATATATATATATATATATATATATATATATATATATATATATATATATATATATATATATATATATATATATATATATATATATATATATATATATATATATATATATATATATATATATATATATATATATATATATATATATATATATATATATATATATTGTAACAACAGTATAACAGCTATCCAGAAGGCCGATAGGGCGATACAAAATATATATATATACAATGACCGCTAGTCTGCAAGCCTCTAAGAGTGTAAGACAATCTCAACAGGGCGGGACAAAGCCCCCGACATGCCCAAAACCACACATATACATCTGTAATAGTACCTATGGACTCAAAGTCAGCAACTCCGAAGAAGTGGAGTGCGAAACCCAACGCTAATCCTGGGGGTCCTACTGAGGAGGCACGCCACTCTGTCTATTCGAACCTGTGGGCATGAACAGAGCGCATAAAAATGCGTCAGTACGAAATATGTACTGAATATGTAGGGCGACAAGTGTAACATGAAAAATGTAATTAACAAGAGAAGAGACATAGAGATAATTTGAATTCTGAAACTAGCCTCGGTAGGAAACTAAAATTCAACATGGATATAAATGTATGCTCGTGACACCGTCATTCACTATCGCTACTTATAATATATCACATTATATAATAATAAATCCCTTTGTGGGGCTATAATATCCATAACATACCCGGCCATAATAAAGGCTCGGTAGAATCGTACCCGGCCACGTGAAGCTCGGTAATCCCAACTGATCAGTGGTTACACAATATGTGTCATACCCTGCCGTCTATAATGCGGCTCGGTACTGAAAGTAAATACATACATATACTAAATCATAAATTATATAGGTGCAATGCGAAACCAACCTTAAAAGACGTATTCTAAGAAGAGTCGAAGTGGCCTATCATCATTATTCCCCGAATATCATGGTTGTGGCTAAAAATATTTAATTTTCAACTACGAGCCAACAAGTACTAAGAACATGAGAGTTGTGTATTATGAGTACCTTTGAAGTAAATGTTACTTATTCATGATTTATATGAACGTCGAAAGGAGAACGAGTAAAAAGGCTCTAGTTCTTTTTAAGCAAGGAACAAGGAAATCCGAGAATTCATAGATATCCTCTAGAGTAAGCAATCTATGAGAAAAGATCAGGTCTAAGCATCTTTATAAGTTGAAGGTGAAATAACTCGAATCCGACGAGACAATTCGATAAACGTTTATTCGAATTCTAGTCATGCCGAAAAGTATAGCGAAAGCCCTACATACCTTGTCGATGGAGTTATATACTGTTTCCAAGATCTCAAAAGCCTTAGGAATGATTTCCTACATAATACAAACCATTCAAAATCAAACTCAAGCTCATAGCTTAAATAATTCTTCATTTAGACATTTACGCGAACAACTTGTGGCCATGAATTTGTAGACTCTTTTGTAGATTAATTTTCCCCCAACACACCACCAAATTTTACTTTACTACATCTACTCATTGACATGATTCCATACATGTCTTCACATATCCAAACAACACAATAAATCCATATAGAACAGCCCCAACAAAACAGTAGTAAGTAGTACATTCCAAGTATGAACATTTTAATAAGTAGTTCTTAGATGGGGAAAGTTTTATAATTTTATGAGCAAAAAGAAACATGTGGTTTACTAATTTATTAATCTACACATGTAAACAAACATAGTTAATGAACGTTTCATGTCTTCAAAGGATGAGTTGTAATAAGACTAATCCTATTATTGGGACTAGAAAACGGATAGATTCAGTTGATAATCTGACGCAGATTAGGTCCCATGTTGCAAGAAACTTTGTTCTTATGGTAGAAGTTTACAAAGATCAAAGAGGAAGTTAAATCATACCTTATGTGATCAGAATTACTCAAAATTCAAAATTACTTCAAGGCGGAGTCTTGCTATGAAAAGTGAAACACCGAAGAATTCACGATTCCGAAGCTACCATGGTGTTCTCCATCTTGAGGATGACTAAATTGTTGTTATGCTTGGCTAGATGGATGGGAGAAGTTTGAGAGAAAATCCCTAGGTTTTTGGTTCTGTTTTGGAGAGGATAAAACGCAGGGGTTCTGTTTTAAAAATTGACTTAAATAAGGAAATTTTGACTAAACCCGACTAGGCACACTGTTCCCGTAACAGTGTGCACCCCTGTACGAAAATGTTAATATCTCTCTACTCCAAAGTCGTATTAATGAACGGTTTGTTGAGTTGGAAACTAGACTCATAAACCTTCGATTCAGTAGGTAGAACACACCATAACTCCCAGTATATTGAGAGAAAAGGTCATCAACATTTTATCCAAATTCCAGTGAAATTTAAACCCGTAACTTGCGCGCGATCTTTGTCGAATTTTTAATCACAACTCAAATGACTTCCAATCTTAACGTATAACTATCGCATCATTTAAATATCTCATAGAAATTATCTTCCTATCGAATTATCCCATTTACAGCATGATAACGCCGAATACACAAGGTGTAACATTTTATATCGGTTCCAATATTTTTTCATAAAGACATAACATAGAGATCTCTTCATTCATATATTCAGGTACCTGAATCTCTCATGAGACTTTATAAAGTGTTATGTCATGTGATCTTCTAGATCACTTGCCTCCTTTATTATGATCATTTTGATCATTTGTTCATCTTCTTAATCAAAAAGTTTATTTGAAACCGATTTGTCTATATGGTTTAAGCGTACCATAGACTTTGTCCTTCTAGGACTTAATATGAGAATTTGTAATGAGAATATAGTTACTTTCTTTGGGTCAGCAAATGCGTATGGCATGCTTTGAAATATTTTGCAAATGAATTATCTTTTTATGAACTTCAAGTTCATATTATCATATTCGAGGATCTATATATATAAATGATAATCCGTTCCACGTAACTTTTTCTCAAGTGTTTGTCATGTCTGCCCCTCATGTTAGAAAAACTAACTTGTTTCCTCAACTTTGAGATCCCATCTTTGTGTGTCATGGTGCTAATCAAAATATACACCACACATCAATAATAATAAGATGGAATTATTTTGTTCCTGATCCCGAACCACTTGTGAGGGGAGAATGTAATATACAAACTGATATAGGTAACTTTGTTCTCATAAGCAATAGTTTAGCTATTAAGTGGAGACACTCAATAAATTATGTTGCTAAACCAACTGTGATGTGTCGCACCTCCTTTTTCCGCCCCGCGAGGGTACAGGGAGTTTTCTCCAATTAAAGGACAGTCGAAACGGGATTTGTTTATTTGTTTCAGAGTCGCCACCTGGGAATTTTAAGGCGTCCCAAGTCACCTGTTTTAATCCCTGAATTGAGGAGAATATGACTCTGTTTGTTATTCTGCGAACCAGAAATCCTGAGTAAGGAATTCTGTTAATTCGGGATAAGGTGTTAGGCATTCCCAAATTCCGTGGTTCTAGCACGGTCGCTTAACCATTTTTATATTTGGCTTAATTATCTTGATTTACTAAATACCCTTTTTCTTGTTACCTGATTTTATTACCGCTTTGTTTAGATTGTTTACAATTATATAAACGAATCACGCGTACGTATATTCGTATTATATACCTTTTATAATTGTAGAGAATCGTGCCACGCATACGTGTATACAAAAAGGTTGATAATATTTTTTATATTTTTTATTATAAAAAAAACCATACGTTCAAAATTAAAAAGAAAATTAAGAACACCATCGCCCTTGTATGATTAAACAATGAACTGTACATCTCGGGTTTTTAGGAAATTAATTTGTTATTCTCCGAAAAATTCCTTTTATTAAATATTCGCTCGAAGTTGCGCGAACGCATAATCCGAATTGCTTTTAGAAATATAATCAGGTTACGCGAACGTATCCCTAGTCACAAAAATATTCTTGATGGTAGTATAAATTTGTTTACAAATTGTTTATTACATCCATATTATTTTATATAAAAATCATGAGAAATCCTTATTTGAGTTACCCTTAAATTCTTTGAAAAGAATTCACAATTTATTAAGTGTTGACCGCTAATTATATTTTCGCGTGTGAATTATATTCTTGTGGGCCATTCAAATTTTAAGAGTAAAAATAAACGTATGATTAATACTACCATTTTTCTTGTAAATATAATATATGTATATTCAAAATGTGAATGGCGTATAAAACTAAAAAATCGATTCATGCAAAGAAGTGATATTTTTTAAGAATTTTCATCGTTCTATTTGTAACGAATGCTATTTTTACACTCTTAAAATTGTTACGCATTATAAATCCAATCTCCTTCTACATTGCTTGTTCCTAATCCGATAGACATAATTATTTTGATTAATTCTGCTTATGATTGAGTTTGGATTATACATAATCAAACCAATTCGATTCTCAATCTATGTGAACTATTGCTAAACACTAATTTTCGCATTGTATAAATTCCTAGGCCATATGTTATTAAGAAAGAGAATAAATCTACCTGTTGACTTAATAAGATGATATTACATTATTCACCATAAGATGATATTACATATAACATTATTCACCATATTTGAACATTGTGAACATAACGGCGGATTGTACTAATGCATCTTTCAACTATTGATTATAAGCATAACCATTATTATGCCATATATATACAAAATAAAACTAACATCATTTGATCTACAACTAAATCGGATGGTTGAAAAAAAATAGGCTAGCGATATAGTTTTGTCATTTCCATACTATTCTTTACTTAACTAACAATGCCACAAGACTTAATTAATGGCCAACTTTATGCCATATTTCCTATTTTTTTGATAATTCAATCAAAACTATACATAATGAAATTCTGAAATATATAACACTATTACAACACTTATACAAACTTCAAATGGGAATGATTAACTATAGACATTATGTCAAACATACTACCATGTTAAATAACTAAACCAAAACTGAAATTTAAACTAATAGATTAAAACGAGTAAAAGACATAATTATAATCTCAAAATATGTACCTGGAAATGAGGGCAGAAGGGGTAAATTTCAGCAGTAGCAGCAGTAACAAAATCAGCAGAATACCAGTATTTTCACAGATTTGAGCAACAAAAACAGGACACGAGGAACCCAGATATACAGGAGCAAAGCTTCTTAAAGAATTTCAGATTTTAAAACCAAGCAGTATCAACAAACAGACCCGGACAGATTCCAGAAAAACAATGTTTCAGATTTCCCTTTCCTTTTTTTATTATCTGTCTCAGACTCTATGTGTATATGAGTGTGCTTTTTTTCTGTTTCTTTTTTCTATTTTTCTTCTTCCTTTTCAGATTTCTGTTTCTGCTTTTGTGTGTTTTTTTCCTCTCTTAACTTCTATCCAGATTTTCTCTCTGTGTATATGTATTTCTGTATGTATTAAAATCTCCGTCCCTCTCTTAAAAATCTGCTTCCTGTATTTATACAGGTCTGCCCCTTTCCTTTTAGTGCTGCTTGGACCCCCTTCTTCTTTTAAAAACCAGAAAATCCCATTAAAATCTGCTTTTACCACTTTAAATCACATTAAGTGATCTTTTCCTGATTTTCAGCATTCCCATTACCCTTTGTTTCCCATTATTACATTAAATTATATCCATTACACTCCACTATCAGCGCACTACTATTATCAAATTACTCTCACTGTTTTATTCCTCAAATACCCCTGAAATCCTACTGTAATTACTGTTCTTAATACAAAATCAGAACAGATTCTACACTCTGTTCAAACAGCTATAACCAATCCTATTAACATTATCTAATCAAATCTTAACACAGTTGTATCTAATCGACCCTTGTAAACTTGAATTCAAACCCAACATCACATTAATATTACACTGAATTCAGCATAACAATTCAAACTGAACTTCAACATTTAACTAAAATCAAACAAAAACAGGAGCATTGTCAATATACTGACAATGCCCTGAAACTTAATGTTCAAAAATCAACACACACACAGCATTCATTTGACAGACTCATTGAGCTATAAGGATGATTTAATTGACGAGTATTAATCAACTGACTATTTATAACATTTGTCAAAAAATATAAACAGATTATTTCAATCAGCATTTTCAGAAATAGGGATCCATAATATAACTAATCGACAAATTTAATCGAGTCGATGACACATATTGTAAACAATCACAACAAATAGAAACAATGCCACAATTCTGATCAAATAAACAGGTATGAGGCAGAATCATAGAATCAAATGAAACAAATATGAAAAATTACACAGACAACTAAAATAGGCAACAATATACACGTAGGAAATAAAAAGAAATAGGAAAAATACCTCTGAATCTTTAAATTTACACGGACTCAGACTCAACTTGGATTCGGACCTTTTTTTGATGCTGAACAGACTTTATTCGAAGTATTCTCAATTGAGAATACCTCGATTAAAGTCTCTTAGACCTCAATCCCTCACTTGAATTGGAAAAATTCCATGACTGGAAATTTTTAGGGTTTCAGATTTTTTGATTTCAAATCCGAACATTTCTAGGTATATTCGAATCAAACCAATGGTGTTCTAGGCACGAGGGGGGTCAGGTGGATAACTGGTGTGAGTTTGAGGTAGGTTGGGATAGGGTCAGGTTTCACTCGAATCTTCAAATGAAGATTCGAGCAGTTCCAGGAGGATTCGAACCATTCTATTAACAGATCCGTAGTGAGGGTAGTTAGGGGAAGCTGTGGTGTTAATTTGGAGGCCATTGGAGAAGATAAGGTTTTCAGGCCAACCTTCGATTTAAGATTCGAAGGGTTGGGGACTGATTCGAAGGAAACTGACACCAGATCCGTAAAGAGGGGGTTGTGAAGAGTCGAGGGTGTTAAGGTGGGGTTGTTTGGACTACCGGAACCGCCGTGAGGCGATTTCTGGTAGGCGGTGTACGGTGGTAAATGGCGGAGTTCATCAGACCTCTTGAAAGAGATGATGAACAGGACACAGGGGTGGGGTATTTGGTTTGGGGGGCTGGGGTGTGGATTGGAGTTATATACGAGTGGGGTGGATTGATCTCATCCGTTGGATCAATTAAGATGCACGGTTAAGATCAATTCACTTAACCAAACGATGTCGTTTGGTTTAAGTTGGGGGAAAGGGGTCAGCCCGGGGGTGATATGGATCGGGTTTGGATGAGTTCCTGAGGCCGTTGGATCAAGATAGATGAACGGTTCAGATCTGACAGCGTAAAACGTCGTCGTTTCATTTAAGCAATGGCTGAACTGGACCGTTTGATTGAAACGAATCAAAGGCCCAGATTTGAAGTGCCCATACGGCGTCGTTTGGATTTGGTTGTATGCATACTGGACTTGGCCGGGTATTTTGATTGGGCTGTGGGAAATTGGTTTTGTTTAGGCCTGGATTTCAGTCCAGGTCCGATTTTTATTTTTATAACTTATTTTATATTTCCTAATTTTAATCCTAATTATAAAAATTCTAATTAAAATTATAAAAACAAAGTTATCCTTACAAAATATTAATTATTATTTTTTATCAACTATTTAACACATAGACAAAACGTTAATCACACAGTGAAATATTAAAACTAGAACAAATGCATATTTTTTGTGATTTTATTTAAATTATCTTTTAAATGCCTAATTAAATCCTATATATGCATGCGACATGTATTTTTATTTTGTTTTCGTTTAATTATAACAAAACAAACATTTCGGACAAAGCACAAATAATTAACAAATGTCACACCAATTCTAAAAATTGCACACTAAGAGAATTTTGTTTTATTTTTTGATTTATTTTAGAGTATTTTTCGTAAGGCAAAAATCACGTGCTCACAGCTGCCCCTCTTTGTGCGGAAACTCGAAGAGTTTTCGTGCAAAGATAAAGTGAGCGGATACGAGCGATTTTTTTGCCCGTCCAAATACTCCGTGGGAAGCATTTTGTGAAAGATTTGACCGAACCTCTACTTCAAAGGTTTCCTACATATCCTTGGCTATAAAGGAATCAAGTCAATGTAGTTCGGGAAGTTTTGGGTAGCTGGGACTACCGTGGGACTGTGAAGTTACTGCTGTTTTGTGCTGCTTTTACTGCTTGCTGACCTCCTTATTACACCTTGCTTCAAAGGTAAAACAAAAGCTAAACTAGACTATGGTATATGAATTACAGAATCTTATCTAGATCATGCCCTTGCGTTTCTTGTTGTCTTGATGTCTTGGTGACTTTTGGGCATCTTTTGCTTCTGACTTGTTCCGCATTTCCTTTCATTGTGTCTCGTATTTCCTTTATTTGTTTGGGACTCTTGTTGTTTCTTGCTGGGGTTTTGGTTGGACTCCTCTGCTTTATTGACTTTACGTGTGCTCCTTTCTCACATGGGCGGGCTTCTGACTTCAACCCGTAATGTCAAACTACATTGCCATTCTGTTCTTCAGGTGGGCGCCTGACTACTGATCCTTCAATTGTATTCCCTTATTCTCTAGGTGGACGCCTGATTGCCTCTTCGATTCTTCATCCTCATTCTCCAGGTGGACGCCTGATTTCTTCTTCAATTCTTCATCCTTATTCTCCAGGTGGACGCCTGACTTCTTCTTAAATTTTTCATCCTCATTCTCCAGGTGGATGCCTGATTTCTTCTTCAATTCTTCATTCTCATTCTCCAGGTGGATGCCTGACTTATTCTTAAATTTTTCATCCTCATTCTCCAGGGGGACGCCTGACTTCTTCTTCAATTCTTCATCCTTATTCTCCAGGTGGACGCCTGATTTCTTCTTCAATTCTTCATCCTCATTCTCCAGGTGGACGCCTGATTTCTTCTTTAATTCTTCATCCTCATTCTCCAGGTGGACGCCTGATTTCTTCTTCAATTCTTCATCCTCATTCTCCAGGTAGACGCCTGACTTCTTCTTAAATTTTTCATCCTCATTCTCCAGGTGGACGTCTGACTTCCTCTTCAATTCTTCATCCTGATTCTCCAGGTGGACGCATGACTTCTTCTTAAATTCTTCATCCTTATTCTCCAGGTGGACGCCTGACTTCTTCTTAAATTCTTCATCCTCATTCTCCAGGTGGATGCCTGATTTCTTCTTCAATTCTTCATCCTCATTCTCCAGGTGGACGCCTGACTTCTTCTTAAATTCTTCATCCCCATTCTCTAGGTGGATGCCTGATTTCTTCTTCAATTCTTCATCCTCATTCTCCAGGTGGATGCCTGACTTCTTCTTAAATTTTTCATCCTCATTCTCCAGGTGGACGCCTGACTTCTTCTTCAATTCTTCATCCTTATTCTCCAGGTGGACGCCTGATTTCTTCTTCAATTCTTCATCCTCATTCTCCAGGTGGACGCCTGATTTCTTCTTTAATTCTTCATCCTCATTCTCTAGGTGGACGTCTGACTTCTTCTTAAATTTTTCATCCTCATTCTCCAGGTGGACGCCTGACTTCTTCTTCAATTCTTCATCCTTATTCTCCAGGTGGACGCCTGATTTCTTCTTCAATTCTTCATCCTCATTCTCCAGGTGGACGCCTGATTTCTTCTTTAATTCTTCATCCTCATTCTCTAGGTGGACGCCTGATTTCTTCTTCAATTCTTCATCCTCATTCTCTAGGTGGATGCCTGACTTCTTCTTAAATTTTTCATCCTCATTCTCCAGGTAGACGCCTGACTTCCTCTTCAATTCTTCATCCTTATTCTCCAGGTGGACGCCTGACTTCTTCTTAAATTCTTCATCCTTATTCTCCAGGTGGACGTCTGACTTCTTCTTAAATTCTTCATCCTTATTCTCCAGGTGGACGCCTGACTTTTTCTTAAATTCTTCATCCTCATTCTCCAGGTGGATGCCTGATTTCTTCTTCAATTCTTCATCCTCATTCTCCAGGTGGACGCCTGACTTCTTCTTAAATTCTTCATCCTTATTCTCCAGGTGGACGCCTGACTTCTTCTTAAATTCTTCATCCTCATTCTCTAGGTGGATGCCTGATTTCTTCTTCAATTCTTCATCCTCAATCTCCAGGTGGACGCCTGACTTCTTCTTAAATTTTTCATCCTCATTCTCCAGTTGGACGCCTGACTTCTTCTTCAATTCTTCATCCTTATTCTCCAGGTGGACGCCTGATTTCTTCTTCAATTCTTCATCCTCATTCTCCAGGTGGACGCCTGATTTCTTCTTTAATTCTTCATCCTCATTCTCCAGGTGGACGCCTGACTTCTTCTTAAATTTTTCATCCTCATTCTCCAAGTGGACGCCTGACTTCCTCTTCAATTCTTCATCCTTATTCTCCAGGTGGACGCCTGACTTCTTCTTAAATTCTTCATCCTTATTCTCCAGGTGGATGCCTGATTTCTTCTTCAATTCTTCATCCTCATTCTCCAGGTGGACGCCTGACTTCCTCTTCAATTCTTCATCCTGATTCTCCAGGTGGACGCATGACTTCTTCTTAAATTCTTCATCTTTATTCTCCAGGTGGACGCCTGACTTCTTCTTAAATTCTTCATCCTCATTCTCCAGGTGGATGCCTGATTTCTTCTTCAATTCTTCATCCTGATTCTCCAGGTGGACGCCTGACTTCTTCTTAAATTCTTCATCCCCATTCTCTAGGTGGATGCCTGATTTCTTCTTCAATTCTTCATCCTCATTCTCCAGGTGGATGCCTGACTTCTTCTTAAATTTTTCATCCTCATTCTCCAGGTGGACGCCTGACTTCTTCTTCAATTCTTCATCCTTATTCTCCAGGTGGACGCCTGATTTCTTCTTCAATTCTTCATCCTCATTCTCCAGGTGGACGCCTGATTTCTTCTTTAATTCTTCATCCTCATTCTCTAGGTGGACGTCTGACTTCTTCTTAAATTTTTCATCCTCATTCTCCAGGTGGACGCCTGACTTCTTCTTCAATTCTTCATCCTTATTCTCCAGGTGGACGCCTGATTTCTTCTTCAATTCTTCATCCTCATTCTCCAGGTGGACGCCTGATTTCTTCTTTAATTCTTCATCCTCATTCTCTAGGTGGACGCCTGATTTCTTCTTCAATTCTTCATCCTCATTCTCCAGGTGGATGCCTGACTTCTTCTTAAATTTTTCATCCTCATTCTCCAGGTAGACGCCTGACTTCCTCTTCAATTCTTCATCCTTATTCTCCAGGTGGACGCCTGACTTCTTCTTAAATTCTTCATCCTTATTCTCCAGGTGGACGTCTGACTTCTTCTTAAATTCTTCATCCTTATTCTCCAGGTGGACGCCTGACTTCTTCTTAAATTCTTCATCCTCATTCTCCAGGTGGATGCCTGATTTCTTCTTCAATTCTTCATCCTCATTCTCCAGGTGGACGCCTGACTTCTTCTTAAATTCTTCATCCTTATTCTCCAGGTGGACGCCTGACTTCTTCTTAAATTCTTCATCCTCATTCTCTAGGTGGATGCCTGATTTCTTCTTCAATTCTTCATCCTCAATCTCCAGGTGGACGCCTGACTTCTTTTTAAATTTTTCATCCTCATTCTCCAGTTGGACGCCTGACTTCTTCTTCAATTCTTCATCCTTATTCTCCAGGTGGACGCCTGATTTCTTCTTCAATTCTTCATCCTCATTCTCCAGGTGGACGCCTGATTTCTTCTTTAATTCTTCATCCTCATTCTCCAGGTGGACGCCTGACTTCTTCTTAAATTTTTCATCCTCATTCTCCAAGTGGACGCCTGACTTCCTCTTCAATTCTTCATCCTTATTCTCCAGGTGGACGCCTGACTTCTTCTTAAATTCTTCATCCTTATTCTCCAGGTGGATGCCTGATTTCTTCTTCAATTCTTCATCCTCATTCTCCAGGTGGACGCCTGACTTCTTCTTAAATTCTTCATCCCCATTCTCTAGGTGGACGCCTGACTTCTTCTTAAATTCTTCATCCTCATTCTCCAGGTGGACGCCTGATTTCTTCTTCAATTCTTCATCCTCATTCCCTAGGTGGACGCCTGATTTCTTCATTAATTCTTCATCCTCATTCTCCAGGTGGACGCCTGATTTCTTCTTCAATTCTTCATCCTCATTCTCCAGGTAGACGCCTGACTTCTTCTTAAATTTTTCATCCTCATTCTCCAGGTGGACGCCTGACTTCCTCTTCAATTCTTCATCCTGATTCTCCAGGTGGACGCCTGACTTCTTCTTAAATTCTTCATCCTTATTCTCCAGGTGGACGCCTGACTTCTTCTTAAATTGTTCATCCTCATTCTCCAGGTGGATGCCTGATTTCTTCTTCAATTCTCCATCCTCATTCTCCAGGTGGACGCCTGACTTCTTCTTAAATTCTTCATCCCCATTCTCTAGGTGGATACCTGATTTCTTCTTCAATTCTTCATCCTCATTCTCCAGGTGGATGCCTGACTTTTTCTTAAATTTTTCATCCTCATTCTCCAGGTGGACGCCTGACTTCTTCTTCAATTCTTCATCCTTATTCTCCAGGTGGACGCCTGATTTCTTCTTCAATTCTTCATCCTCATTCTCCAGGTGGACGCCTGATTTCTTCTTTAATTCTTCATCCTCATTCTCTAGGTGGACGTCTGACTTCTTCTTAAATTTTTCATCCTCATTCTCCAGGTGGACGCCTGACTTCTTCTTCAATTCTTCATCCTTATTCTCCAGGTGGACGCCTGATTTCTTCTTCAATTCTTCATCCTCATTCTCCAGGTGGACGCCTGATTTCTTCTTTAATTCTTCATCCTCATTCTCTAGGTGGACGCCTGATTTCTTCTTTAATTCTTCATCCTCATTCTCCAGGTGGACGCCTGACTTCTTCTTAAATTTTTCATCCTCATTCTCCAAGTGGACGCCTGACTTCCTCTTCAATTCTTCATCCTCATTCTCCAGGTAGACGCCTGACTTCTTCTTAAATTTTTCATCCTCATTCTCCAGGTGGATGCCTGATTTCTTCTTCAATTCTTCATTCTCATTCTCCAGGTGGATGCCTGACTTATTCTTAAATTTTTCATCCTCATTCTCCAGGTGGACGCCTGACTTCTTCTTCAATTCTTCATCTTTATTCTCTAGGTGGACGCCTGATTTCTTCTTCAATTCTTCATCCTCATTCTCCAGGTGGACGCCTGATTTCTTCTTTAATTCTTCATCCTCATTCTCCAGGTGGTCGCCTGATTTCTTCTTCAATTCTTCATCTTCATTCTCCAGGTAGACGCCTGACTTCTTCTTAAATTTTTCAACCTCATTCTCTAGGTGGACGCCTGACTTCCTCTTCAATTCTTCATCCTGATTCTCCAGGTGGACGCCTGACTTCTTCTTAAATTCTTCATCCTTATTCTCCAGGTGGACGCCTGACTTCTTCTTAAATTCTTCATCCTCATTCTCCAGGTGGATGCCTGATTTCTTCTTCAATTCTTCATCCTCATTCTCCAGGTGGATGCCTGACTTCTTCTTAAATTCTTCATCCCCATTCTCTAGGTGGATGCCTGATTTCTTCTTCAATTCTTCATCCTCATTCTCCAGGTGGATGCCTGACTTCTTCTTAAATTTTTCATCCTCATTCTCCAGGTGGACGCCTGACTTCTTCTTCAATTCTTCATCCTTATTCTCCAGGTGGACGCCTGATTTCTTCTTCAATTCTTCATCCTCATTCTCCAGGTGGACGCCTGATTTCTTCTTTAATTCTTCATCCTCATTCTCTAGGTGGACGTCTGACTTCTTCTTAAATTTTTCATCCTCATTCTCCAGGTGGACGCCTGACTTCTTCTTCAATTCTTCATCCTTATTCTCCAGGTGGACGCCTGATTTCTTCTTCAATTCTTCATCCTCATTCTCCAGGTGGACGCCTGATTTCTTCTTTAATTCTTCATCCTCATTCTCTAGGTGGACGCCTGATTTCTTCTTCAATTCTTCATCCTCATTCTCCAGGTGGACGCCTGATTTCTTCTTTAATTCTTCATCCTCATTCTCCAGGTGGACGCCTGACTTCTTCTTAAATTCTTCATCCTCATTCTCCAGGTGGATGCCTGATTTCTTCTTCAATTCTTCATCCTCATTCTCCAGGTGGACGCCTGACTTCTTCTTAAATTCTTCATCCCCATTCTCTAGGTGGATGCCTGATTTCTTCTTCAATTCTTCATCCTCATTCTCCAGGTGGATGCCTGACTTCTTCTTAAATTTTTCATCCTCATTCTCCAGGTGGACGCCTGACTTCTTCTTCAATTCTTCATCCTTATTCTCCAGGTGG
Organism: Nicotiana tabacum; assembly: GCF_000715075.1. Classification (NCBI taxonomy): domain Eukaryota; kingdom Viridiplantae; phylum Streptophyta; class Magnoliopsida; order Solanales; family Solanaceae; genus Nicotiana; species Nicotiana tabacum. The sequence goes on from NC_134087.1 coordinate 117,663,240, forward strand.
ACGCCTGATTTCTTCTTCAATTCTTCATCCTCATTCTCCAGGTGGACGCCTGATTTCTTCTTTAATTCTTCATCCTCATTCTCTAGGTGGACGTCTGACTTCTTCTTAAATTTTTCATCCTCATTCTCCAGGTGGACGCCTGACTTCTTCTTCAATTCTTCATCCTTATTCTCCAGGTGGACGCCTGATTTCTTCTTCAATTCTTCATCCTCATTCTCCAGGTGGACGCCTGATTTCTTCTTTAATTCTTCATCCTCATTCTCTAGGTGGACGCCTGATTTCTTCTTCAATTCTTCATCCTCATTCTCCAGGTGGATGCCTGACTTCTTCTTAAATTTTTCATCCTCATTCTCCAGGTAGACGCCTGACTTCCTCTTCAATTCTTCATCCTTATTCTCCAGGTGGACGCCTGACTTCTTCTTAAATTCTTCATCCTTATTCTCCAGGTGGACGTCTGACTTCTTCTTAAATTCTTCATCCTTATTCTCCAGGTGGACGCCTGACTTCTTCTTAAATTCTTCATCCTCATTCTCCAGGTGGATGCCTGATTTCTTCTTCAATTCTTCATCCTCATTCTCCAGGTGGACGCCTGACTTCTTCTTAAATTCTTCATCCTTATTCTCCAGGTGGACGCCTGACTTCTTCTTAAATTCTTCATCCTCATTCTCTAGGTGGATGCCTGATTTCTTCTTCAATTCTTCATCCTCAATCTCAAGGTGGACGCCTGACTTCTTCTTAAATTTTTCATCCTCATTCTCCAGTTGGACGCCTGACTTCTTCTTCAATTCTTCATCCTTATTCTCCAGGTGGACGCCTGATTTCTTCTTCAATTCTTCATCCTCATTCTCCAGGTGGACGCCTGATTTCTTCTTTAATTCTTCATCCTCATTCTCCAGGTGGACGCCTGACTTCTTCTTAAATTTTTCATCCTCATTCTCCAAGTGGACGCCTGACTTCCTCTTCAATTCTTCATCCTTATTCTCCAGGTGGACGCCTGACTTCTTCTTAAATTCTTCATCCTTATTCTCCAGGTGGATGCCTGATTTCTATTTCAATTCTTCATCCTCATTCTCCAGGTGGACGCCTGACTTCTTCTTAAATTCTTCATCCCCATTCTCTAGGTGGACGCCTGACTTCTTCTTAAATTCTTCATCCTCATTCTCCAGGTGGACGCCTGATTTCTTCTTCAATTCTTCATCCTCATTCCCTAGGTGGACGCCTGATTTCTTCATTAATTCTTCATCCTCATTCTCCAGGTGGACGCCTGATTTCTTCTTCAATTCTTCATCCTCATTCTCCAGGTAGACGCCTGACTTCTTCTTAAATTTTTCATCCTCATTCTCCAGGTGGACGCCTGACTTCCTCTTCAATTCTTCATCCTGATTCTCCAGGTGGACGCCTGACTTCTTCTTAAATTCTTCATCCTTATTCTCCAGGTGGACGCCTGACTTCTTCTTAAATTCTTCATCCTCATTCTCCAGGTGGATGCCTGATTTCTTCTTCAATTCTTCATCCTCATTCTCCAGGTGGACGCCTGACTTCTTCTTAAATTCTTCATCCCCATTCTCTAGGTGGATACCTGATTTCTTCTTCAATTCTTCATCCTCATTCTCCAGGTGGATGCCTGACTTTTTCTTAAATTTTTCATCCTCATTCTCCAGGTGGACGCCTGACTTCTTCTTCAATTCTTCATCCTTATTCTCCAGGTGGACGCCTGATTTCTTCTTCAATTCTTCATCCTCATTCTCCAGGTGGACGCCTGATTTCTTCTTTAATTCTTCATCCTCATTCTCTAGGTGGACGTCTGACTTCTTCTTAAATTTTTCATCCTCATTCTCCAGGTGGACGCCTGACTTCTTCTTCAATTCTTCATCCTTATTCTCCAGGTGGACGCCTGATTTCTTCTTCAATTCTTCATCCTCATTCTCCAGGTGGACGCCTGATTTCTTCTTTAATTCTTCATCCTCATTCTCTAGGTGGACGCCTGATTTCTTCTTTAATTCTTCATCCTCATTCTCCAGGTGGACGCCTGACTTCTTCTTAAATTTTTCATCCTCATTCTCCAAGTGGACGCCTGACTTCCTCTTCAATTCTTCATCCTCATTCTCCAGGTAGACGCCTGACTTCTTCTTAAATTTTTCATCCTCATTCTCCAGGTGGATGCCTGATTTCTTCTTCAATTCTTCATCCTCATTCTCCAGGTGGATGCCTGACTTATTCTTAAATTTTTCATCCTCATTCTCCAGGTGGACGCCTGACTTCTTCTTCAATTCTTCATCTTTATTCTCTAGGTGGACGCCTGATTTCTTCTTCAATTCTTCATCCTCATTCTCCAGGTGGACGCCTGATTTCTTCTTTAATTCTTCATCCTCATTCTCCAGGTGGACGCCTGATTTCTTCTTCAATTCTTCATCCTCATTCTCCAGGTAGACGCCTGACTTCTTCTTAAATTTTTCATCCTCATTCTCCAGGTGGACGCCTGACTTCCTCTTCAATTCTTCATCCTGATTCTCCAGGTGGACGCCTGACTTCTTCTTAAATTCTTCATCCTTATTCTCCAGGTGGACGCCTGACTTCTTCTTAAATTCTTCATCCTCATTCTCCAGGTGGATGCCTGATTTCTTCTTCAATTCTTCATCCTCATTCTCCAGGTGGATGCCTGACTTCTTCTTAAATTCTTCATCCCCATTCTCTAGGTGGATGCCTGATTTCTTCTTCAATTCTTCATCCTCATTCTCCAGGTGGATGCCTGACTTCTTCTTAAATTTTTCATCCTCATTCTCCAGGTGGACGCCTGACTTCTTCTTCAATTCTTCATCCTTATTCTCCAGGTGGACGCCTGATTTCTTCTTCAATTCTTCATCCTCATTCTCCAGGTGGACGCCTGATTTCTTCTTTAATTCTTCATCCTCATTCTCTAGGTGGACGTCTGACTTCTTCTTAAATTTTTCATCCTCATTCTCCAGGTGGACGCCTGACTTCTTCTTCAATTCTTCATCCTTATTCTCCAGGTGGACGCCTGATTTCTTCTTCAATTCTTCATCCTCATTCTCCAGGTGGACGCCTGATTTCTTCTTTAATTCTTCATCCTCATTCTCTAGGTGGACGTCTGACTTCTTCTTAAATTTTTCATCCTCATTCTCCAGGTGGACGCCTGACTTCTTCTTCAATTCTTCATCCTTATTCTCCAGGTGGACGCCTGATTTCTTCTTCAATTCTTCATCCTCATTCTCCAGGTGGACGCCTGATTTCTTCTTTAATTCTTCATCCTCATTCTCTAGGTGGACGCATGACTTCTTCTTAAATTCTTCATCCTTATTCTCCAGGTGGACGCCTGACTTCTTCTTAAATTCTTCATCCTCATTCTCCAGGTGGATGCCTGATTTCTTCTTCAATTCTTCATCCTGATTCTCCAGGTGGACGCCTGACTTCTTCTTAAATTCTTCATCCCCATTCTCTAGGTGGATGCCTGATTTCTTCTTCAATTCTTCATCCTCATTCTCCAGGTGGATGCCTGACTTCTTCTTAAATTTTTCATCCTCATTCTCCAGGTGGACGCCTGACTTCTTCTTCAATTCTTCATCCTTATTCTCCAGGTGGACGCCTGATTTCTTCTTCAATTCTTCATCCTCATTCTCCAGGTGGACGCCTGATTTCTTCTTTAATTCTTCATCCTCATTCTCTAGGTGGACGTCTGACTTCTTCTTAAATTTTTCATCCTCATTCTCCAGGTGGACGCCTGACTTCTTCTTCAATTCTTCATCCTTATTCTCCAGGTGGACGCCTGATTTCTTCTTCAATTCTTCATCCTCATTCTCCAGGTGGACGCCTGATTTCTTCTTTAATTCTTCATCCTCATTCTCTAGGTGGACGCCTGATTTCTTCTTCAATTCTTCATCCTCATTCTCCAGGTGGATGCCTGACTTCTTCTTAAATTTTTCATCCTCATTCTCCAGGTAGACGCCTGACTTCCTCTTCAATTCTTCATCCTTATTCTCCAGGTGGACGCCTGACTTCTTCTTAAATTCTTCATCCTTATTCTCCAGGTGGACGTCTGACTTCTTCTTAAATTCTTCATCCTTATTCTCCAGGTGGACGCCTGACTTCTTCTTAAATTCTTCATCCTCATTCTCCAGGTGGATGCCTGATTTCTTCTTCAATTCTTCATCCTCATTCTCCAGGTGGACGCCTGACTTCTTCTTAAATTCTTCATCCTTATTCTCCAGGTGGACGCCTGACTTCTTCTTAAATTCTTCATCCTCATTCTCTAGGTGGATGCCTGATTTCTTCTTCAATTCTTCATCCTCATTCTCCAGGTGGACGCCTGACTTCTTCTTAAATTTTTCATCCTCATTCTCCAGGTGGACGCCTGACTTCTTCTTCAATTCTTCATCCTTATTCTCCAGGTGGACGCCTGATTTCTTCTTCAATTCTTCATCCTCATTCTCCAGGTGGACGCCTGATTTCTTCTTTAATTCTTCATCCTCATTCTCTAGGTGGACGTCTGACTTCTTCTTAAATTTTTCATCCTCATTCTCCAGGTGGACGCCTGACTTCTTCTTCAATTCTTCATCCTTATTCTCCAGGTGGACGCCTGATTTCTTCTTCAATTCTTCATCCTCATTCTCCAGGTGGACGCCTGATTTCTTCTTTAATTCTTCATCCTCATTCTCTAGGTGGACGTCTGACTTCTTCTTAAATTTTTCATCCTCATTCTCCAGGTGGACGCCTGACTTCTTCTTCAATTCTTCATCCTTATTCTCCAGGTGGACGCCTGATTTCTTCTTCAATTCTTCATCCTCATTCTCCAGGTGGACGCCTGATTTCTTCTTTAATTCTTCATCCTCATTCTCCAGGTGGACGCCTGACTTCTTCTTAAATTTTTCATCCTCATTCTCCAGGTGGACGCCTGATTTCTTCTTTAATTCTTCATCCTCATTCTCCAGGTGGACGCCTGACTTCTTCTTAAATTTTTCATCCTCATTCTCCAAGTGGACGCCTGACTTCCTCTTCAATTCTTCATCCTCATTCTCCAGGTAGACGCCTGACTTCTTCTTAAATTTTTCATCCTCATTCTCCAGGTGGATGCCTGATTTCTTCTTCAATTCTTCATTCTCATTCTCCAGGTGGATGCCTGACTTATTCTTAAATTTTTCATCCTCATTCTCCAGGTGGACGCCTGACTTCTTCTTCAATTCTTCATCCTTATTCTCCAGGTGGACGCCTGATTTCTTCTTCAATTCTTCATCCTCATTCTCCAGGTGGACGCCTGATTTCTTCTTTAATTCTTCATCCTCATTCTCCAGGTGGACGCCTGATTTCTTCTTCAATTCTTCATCCTCATTCTCCAGGTGGACGCCTGACTTCTTCTTAAATTTTTCATCCTCATTCTCCAGGTGGACGCCTGACTTCCTCTTCAATTCTTCATCCTGATTCTCTAGGTGGACGCCTGACTTCTTCTTAAATTCTTCATCCTTATTCTCCAGGTGGACGCCTGACTTCTTCTTAAATTCTTCATCCTCATTCTCCAGGTGGATGCCTGATTTCTTCTTCAATTCTTCATCCTCATTCTCCAGGTGGATGCCTGACTTCTTCTTAAATTCTTCATCCCCATTCTCTAGGTGGATGCCTGATTTCTTCTTCAATTCTTCATCCTCATTCTCCAGGTGGATGCCTGACTTCTTCTTAAATTTTTCATCCTCATTCTCCAGGTGGACGCCTGACTTCTTCTTCAATTCTTCATCCTTATTCTCCAGGTGGACGCCTGATTTCTTCTTCAATTCTTCATCCTCATTCTCCAGGTGGACGCCTGATTTCTTCTTTAATTCTTCATCCTCATTCTCTAGGTGGACGTCTGACTTCTTCTTAAATTTTTCATCCTCATTCTCCAGGTGGACGCCTGACTTCTTCTTCAATTCTTCATCCTTATTCTCCAGGTGGACGCCTGATTTCTTCTTCAATTCTTCATCCTCATTCTCCAGGTGGACGCCTGATTTCTTCTTTAATTCTTCATCCTCATTCTCTAGGTGGACGCCTGATTTCTTCTTCAATTCTTCATCCTCATTCTCCAGGTGGATGCCTGACTTCTTCTTAAATTTTTCATCCTCATTCTCCAGGTAGACGCCTGACTTCCTCTTCAATTCTTCATCCTTATTCTCCAGGTGGACGCCTGACTTCTTCTTAAATTCTTCATCCTTATTCTCCAGGTGGACGTCTGACTTCTTCTTAAATTCTTCATCCTTATTCTCCAGGTGGACGCCTGACTTCTTCTTAAATTCTTCATCCTCATTCTCCAGGTGGATGCCTGATTTCTTCTTCAATTCTTCACCCTCATTCTCCAGGTGGACGCCTGATTTCTTCTTAAATTCTTCATCCTTATTCTCCAGGTGGATGCCTGACTTCTTCTTAAATTCTTCATCCTCATTCTCCAGGTGGATGCCTGATTTCTTCTTCAATTCTTCATCCTCATTCTCCAGGTGGACGCCTGACTTCTTCTTAAATTTTTCATCCTCATTCTCCAGGTGGACGCCTGACTTCTTCTTCAATTCTTCATCCTTATTCTCCAGGTGGACGCCTGATTTCTTCTTCAATTCTTCATCCTCATTCTCCAGGTGGACGCCTGATTTCTTCTTTAATTCTTCATCCTCATTCTCTAGGTGGACGTCTGACTTCTTCTTAAATTTTTCATCCTCATTCTCCAAGTGGACGCCTGACTTCCTCTTCAATTCTTCATCCTTATTCTCCAGGTGGACGCCTGACTTCTTCTTAAATTCTTCATCCTTATTCTCCAGGTGGACGCCTGACTTCTTCTTAAATTCTTCATCCTCATTCTCCAGGTGGATGCCTGATTTCTTCTTCAATTCTTCATCCTCATTCTCCAGGTGGACGCCTGACTTCTTCTTAAATTTTTCATCCTCATTCTCCAGGTGGACGCCTGACTTCTTCTTCAATTCTTCATCCTTATTCTCCAGGTGGACGCCTGATTTCTTCTTCAATTCTTCATCCTCATTCTCCAGGTGGACGCCTGATTTCTTCTTTAATTCTTCATCCTCATTCTCTAGGTGGACGTCTGACTTCTTCTTAAATTTTTCATCCTCATTCTCCAGGTGGACGCCTGACTTCTTCTTCAATTCTTCATCCTTATTCTCCAGGTGGACGCCTGATTTCTTCTTAAATTTTTCATCCTCATTCTCCAGGTGGACGCCTGACTTTTTCTTCAATTTTTCACCGGGTGTTTCTTGACACAAATGTTGTTTTTGCTCCTGTTTCAAATCAAAGAAAACTTCGTTAGTTTAAAACAGGGTGGTTAATTGGGGCATTCTTGCCGACGGTGGGACTTCTCTTCGTCTTGTTTTATTGCCTTGTAATGGTTGAAAAGACTGTTCTGTCTTTGTAATTGATCCTTAACTATAGGATCCCCAACTGTATGTTTTCCTTCAAACCTTTTTAACCGTAATCATATGTCTCTCCTGACATTGCTGATCCGCTTTTGATTCCACTTTTCTTACACCCATATCTTATTATTTTTTATTACCTCCTGCCCATCATGGCCGTATTTTTGTCCTATGCAACCTTGAATTTTGGTAGTATACCTTGACATTCCTTCTTATTTGTTTGGAACAAAGCTTATCTCAAAAGCTTTTAGAAGAGTAAGATTATTAGTGACGAAAACATGACGATTTCGACAATCTAAAATGAAAAGAAAAATCCAAATTTGGATGATTGTTGGAGAAGGAATAAAGGACTTATCTGATTGGAGTCGCTGGCGCCAATGATCATGGTATGCATTTTGGATTAATCAACCCAGTCTTTTAATCAATCTCCTTTCAATTGTCTCATTTTGTTTTCCCAAAATTTCCATAACCCAACTTCATCTTTTCATTTTACAGACCTGTTTGACTTGCAATATCTTAAAGAGTTTTCACCGACAAACCTTCCTTATTTGTTCATTTCTTAATTCCTTTTCTCCTTATGGTGCCTGCGAAGGTTTTCACCAATAAGACTCTCGCATTTTGCTTTCTCTCATCTTCCGTCGTCTTACGGTGCCCGTGTGGGTTTTCACCTATAAGACTCTCTCATTTTTACTTTCTTTTCTTGTTTGGACCAGAGTGTTAGGAACCATCTTCATTTGCTCGACTCGACATTTTTCTAAGATTGGTCGAAAGATCTTTTTGGTATGGGATTGGAATGGAAAGGTATCAAAAGTTAAACAGTTTTGATATGGGTTTAAAATTACAACTCTTGGAATCTTTTTCTTACTTCCAATACAATTCCTGCCCCAGCTTCTTGACTAGGGTCTCTTGATGTTTCTTTTTGTGCACATTATGCATATTGTGCACCCTATGACCGAGCCGTGAGGCGCCTACGTATCCTTCTTTGAGGAATCAGGTCAAACGTAGTTCACTACAATAATAGTGATTTTTTTTTATTTTTTAAAAAAAAAATTATATTGTTCATATTTGATTTTCATTGATTCCAAGAGAGGGTAGGAAAGAAACAAATGTGTCTCAAAGGGGAAGCAAAGGGTATAGTGTTTGGATAGCAGAATAAATTGCCTTTGTCATTCCAATCTTCGAAATAATGTCGAATACAAACATTTAAAAAGTTATGCATAATATCTCTTTACCGCATCAGAATTGATAGCCATGTCTATGCATTTTCCTTCGATATCTGTTAAACATAGTGCACCATTCGATAATACTCTGGTCACAATGAATGGTCCTTGCCAATTCGGGGCAAATTTGCCTTTTGCCTCAACCTGATGTGGAAGAATACGTTTCAGCACATGCTGACCCACTTCAAACTTCCGGGGACGTACCTTTTTGTTGTATGCTCTTGCTATTCTTCTTTGATACAATTGGCCATGACACACTGCGGCCAATCGTTTTTCATCAATCAAAATTAACTATTCCAGACGGGTTTTGACCCATTCATCATCATCAATCTTAGCTTCGGCGATGATCCGAAGGGAAGGAATTTCAACTTCTGCAGGAATTACTGCCTCAGTGCCATATACCAACAAATAAGGAGTTGCTCCTACTGAAGTGCGAACAGTAGTGCGATATCCTAACAACGCAAATGGTAATTTTTTGTGCCATTGCCTTGAACCTTCTACCATTTTCCGAAGTATTTTCTTTATGTTTTTGTTGGCTGCTTCGACTGCTCCATTCGCCTTGGGCCGATATGGGGTAGAGTTGCGATGTGTAATCTTAAACTGCTGACATACTTCCTTCATTAAGTTACTGTTAAGATTAGCACTGTTATCTGTGATGATCACCTTTGGGATTCCGAATCGACATATGATATTTGAGTGGACAAAATCGACCACAGCTTTCTTGGTCACTGATTTGAATGTTTTGGCCTCAACCCATTTGGTAAAATAATCAATGGCTACCAGAATGAACCTGTGCCCGTTGGATGCTGCCGGCTCAATTGGTCCAATCACATCCATGCCCCAAGCGACGAAGGGCCATGGTGCCGACATTGTGTGCAACTCGGATGGTGGAGAATGAATCAAATCTCCGTGTATCTGGCATTGATGACACTTGCGCACAAAACTGATACAATCTTGCTCCATGGTAAGCCAATAATAACCAGCTTGGAGGATTTTCTTTGCCAACACATATCCGCTCATGTGGGGTCCACAAACTCCCGAATGTACTTCAGACATGACAGCCGTAGCTTGTCTGGCTTCTATGCATCTTAATAATCCAAGATCTGGTGTTCTTTTATACAAAACTCCTCCGCTTAAGAAGAATCCATTTTCCAATCGCCTAATGGTCCTCTTTTGATCTCCTGTGGCTTGTGCGGGATATATCCCCATCCTGATATACTCCTTGATGTCGTGGAACCATGGTTCACCATCAAATTCTTCTTCAACCATATTGCAATAAGCGTGCTGATCGTGGACTTGAATATGTAGTGGATCCACATAAGCTTTGTCTGGATGGTGCAACATTGATGCCAAGGTAGCCAATGCATCGGCAACCTCATTATGGATCCTTGGAATATGCCGGAACTCCACTGATTGAAAACCGTTGACAAAGATCATATAGACATTGTCGGTATGGTATGAGCTTCAAGTCTCGGGTTTCCCATTCTCCTTGAATTTGATGTACCAGAAGATCCGAATCTCCCATGACTAAGATTTCTTGGATACCCATGTCTGCGGCTAGCCTTAACCCCAAAATACAAGCTTCATATTCAGCCATATTATTGGTGCAATAAAATCGTAGTTGAGCCGTAACAAGATAGTGATGCCCTGTTTCAGAAATGATTACAGCTCCTATCCTGACTCCTTTCATGTTAGCAGCCCCATCGAAGAAAAGTTTCCAGCCAGGTTTTTCAATTTGCTCGATCTCATCGATATGCATTATTTCTTCATCAGGAAAATAGGTTTTCAACGGCTCGTACTCCTCGTCGACCGGGGTTTCAGCTAAATGATCAGCCAGTGCTTGGGCTTTCATTGCAGTCCGAGTCACATAGATGATGTCAAATTCTGTGAGCAATATCTGCCACTTTGTCTTCCCGTTGGCATAGGCTTTTGAAAAATATATTTCAACGGATCCAAACGCGAAATGAGGTAAGTAGTGTAGGACGACAAATAGTGTTTCAACTTCTGAGCTACCCACGTTAGGGCGCAACATGTCTTCTCCAGATGAGTATACTTAACCTCATAAGCTGTGAATTTCTTGCTAAGGTAGTAGATGGCCTGTTCTTTTCTGCCGGTGAGGTCATGTTGCCCCAATACAAAACCAAATGAATTTTCCAAAACCGTTAAGTAAAGAATCATAGGTCTTCCTGGCTCTGGCGGGACCAACACGGGTGGGTTTGACAGGTATCTTTTTATCTTATCAAATGCCTCCTGACACTCATCGGTCCATTTGACCGCGGCATCTTTTTCAACAATTTGAAAATAGGCTCACAGGTTGTTGTGAGCTGAGCAATAAACCTGCTGATGTAATTCAACCTCCCCAACAAACTCATTACTTTAGTTTTGTTCCTTGGAGGTGGCAATTCTTGGATGGCTTTGATTTTTGATGGGTCTAGCTCGATGCCTCGCCGACTGACTATGAATCCCAGCAACTTTCCAGATGGAACTCCAAATGCGCATTTGGCAGGGTTAAGCTTGAGGTTGTACCTGCGAAGTCTTAAGAAGAATTTCCTCAAATCCCCAACGTGGCTGTCCTGATGCTTTGATTTTATGATCACATCATCCACGTATACCTCAATCTCCTTGTGTATCATATCATGAAACACTGTGGTCATCGCTCTCATGTAGGTTGCTCCGGCGTTCTTCAAACCGAATGGCATTACCCGGTAGCAATAAGTTCCCCATGGTGTGATGAATGTCGTCTTTTCTGCATCTTCTTCATCCATTAGAATTTGATGATACCCGGCATAACAATCCACGAAAGATCCTATATCATGCTTGGCATAATTATCGATCAAAATATGGATATTGGGTAATGGGAAGTTATCCTTCGGACTTGCTTTGTTGAGATTGCGGTAGTCGATGCATACTCTAATTTTGCCGTCTTTCTTTGGTACAGGAACGATATTAGCTAACCAAACAGGATATCGAGTAACTCGAATGACCTTTGTTTCCAACTGTTTGGTGATTTCTTCCTTAATTCTCACACTCATATCAGGCTTGAATTTTCTCAGCCTCTGCTTGACAGGAGGCACCGTTGGATCGGTAGGCAATTTGTGAACCACTAAATCAGTGCTCAAGCCCGGCATGTCGTCATATGACCATGCAAAAACATCTTTGAATTCTATGAGTGCTTTAATTAACTCTTCTCGGATCTTTGGTTCGAGATGGACACTTATTTTAGTTTCCCGGATATTATTCGTGTCCCCTATGTTGATGTCTTCGGTATCACTCAGGTTAGGTTTGGTTTTTTCCTCAAAGTGAATTAACTCTTTACTAATATCTTCAAAAGCCTCATCTTCATCATATTCTGATTCATAATCACAATATATTTCTTGAATTATTATTTCAGAACCAGATTGATTTTTAAGACTGGGCTGAGGATTCCTCATGCATGCCATATCACTAGAGCCAGCGTAAAAAGAACTGTACAGAAAAAGAAAAAGAAAAGAAAACTATCAGGAATGATAATGAAAAAGGAAACTGTATTTTATTGGATGATGAAAGATAACAGGGTTTGCACACTTCAAACAAACTGTAAGATAAGCATTGGGATTACAACCATGAGGTAACCCAAACAAACTGAAGGAAAATAAAAAATAAACTACCAAGACTCCTTTCGAATGGGGAGAGGAGTGGCTTTCCAATTATTAAGCTTTGTTTCTGGCCCAACGAATTGAACTTCTGCGTTGCTACAACCTTCCTCGCTTTCCACCATATTCACATCGTCAAACAATTTCTCGAATCTTTCAATTAATTCCTCCTCAGGATTGACCAGTGATTTAGGAATTGTTGTTATCGGGCAATCTTTAGCACCGATCTTGACAAAAGACTTTGATAGATGTGGGACTGGTTTTGGAAGAACCCATGCCTTTTGTTTCAGCTTTCTGGCCTTCCTCACGTCTGTGACAGTGGGTATGAATCCCAAACCAAATGTTCCCCAGTTCTCGGGGAGAGATACTGGTTGTATAATTCCTTGCAAAGATGAGCCCAGACCTTTGCCGGGTATAAAACAATTTTTTAACATTTCATAGGCTACCATGACTGATGCAGAGGTTATCTTTGGATTCGGAAGGTACTTCCCCTCTGGAATTTTTTCTACCGACACTGTATCGGACACTTGGTATACCCATGGTCCCTGGTCATTTTCTATTCCCTCGACCGGTACAATGGCACTGCTGTGAGCATTTAAACTTTCTTACCTATGCACAACTATTTCTTGATGATCCCATTCAAACTTGACTGCCTGGTGTAGTGTTGACGGGACTGCTTTGGTAGCATGGATCCATGGTCGACCCAACAACAGATTATAAGAAACAGTTATGTCCAGTACTTGAAACTCCATCGTGAATTCAACTGGCCCTATTGTCAGTTCCAACACTATGTCGCCAAATGAATCTCTGCTTCCACCGTCAAACCCCCGTACGCAAATGTTATTCTTCTGGATCCTTTCCTCTTTGATTTTCAATTTGCTTAAAGTGGAGAGAGGGCAGATGTTTGCACTTGACCCGTTGTCAACCAATACCCGGGTTACTACGGAGTTTTCACATTTCACGGTGAGGTAAAGAGCTCTGTTGTGCTCAGTCCCTTCCACAGGCAATTCATCATCAGAAAACGTAATTCTGTTCGCCTCAAAGATTCTGTTGGCTATTCTTCCCAAATGATTTACAGAGATTTTTTCAGGAACATGAGCCTCATTCAGGATTTTCATCAAAGCCAAACGGTGCTCCTCTGAATGGATCAGTAATGACAATAACGAAATTTGAGCGGGCGTCTTCTTCAGTTGATCCACAACAGAATAGTCATGGAGCTTCATTTTTCTTAAAAATTCTTCCGCTTCTTCTTCTGTCACAGCTCTTTTTATTGGGGTTGGATTATCTTTAGTTTTTCTTAACTCTTCAGGAGTAAAACATCTTCCCGAACGAGTCAAGCCTTGCACCTCACAGACTTCTTCCTTGACTTCTTTTCCCTTGTACATTACAGTCACTCGTTCATAGTTCCATGGAATGGCCTTGTTGTTGATCACTGGTAGCTGGGTTACAGGTTTGATAATAACCCGATCTGTACGGGCTCCTTTCACGAATACAATGGGTTTGTTGGCAACCCCTGGTACTATCACTTTCGGCCTTTCTTGCTTTGTGGCTACTTTGCTCGAAGATCCCTTCTCGACTACCACAAATGGTTCATCACTATTTCTGTTCTGCTTAGGTACCGACTTCTCCTCTGTTAACTGCTTATCCGGCTTGGCTTCATGAGATCTGATTATCATGACGGTTTGTGACGGCTTCTTTGTCTCCCCCATCAACCTATAATATTTCTATCATATTAGCCTCCTGATGGGCTGGCATTGGATTTCTGTTGATATTGGGAGCTTCGGGGGTTTGAACCTCGATTTTATTAGTATCAATCAGCTCTTGTATTGCATTTTTTAAATGCCAGCATTTTTCCGTATCATGGCCTGGTGTACCGGAACAATACTCACAGCTAATGGTATAGTCCAGATTCTTTGGAGGAGGATTGGGTAGGTTGGATTGTATTGGTCTTAGCATGTCCAGCTGTCTCAGCCTGTGGAACAGACTAGTGTAGAACTCTCCCAATGGAGTGTAGGTTTTCTTTTTCTGTTCCCTTTCTCCCCTGAATGCTGGCCTAGGCCTGAAACCTGGTCCGGGATAGGCTCGTGGGTAAGTACCTGGTATGGAAGGAGCACGCCAATTAGCGTGAACAGGTGGCTGATTGTATGCTTGTGCATGGTTAATGGAAAAATGAGGCTCCAAAGGGTGATAGTAGTGTTGGGATGAATTGTGGTGGTAAGTTGATTGGCGAGGTCGTTGTTGATTATAGTAAGGAGGTGAACCTCTCGATCCCAACCAAGTTCCTGAATCAACTACCACTGCTTCTTCCCTTTTCTTTCTTCCGATTCCTCCTACCCCGCCTTGAATAGCTTGAGTAGTCGCTTTGATGGCCGAATAGCTCATGATTTTATTTGTCTTGAGGCCTTCTTCCACCATACCTCCCATCTTTACTACTTCGTTGAATGATTTACCTACCGCTGAAACCAAATGGGCATAGTAAGTTGGTTCCAAGGCTTGAAGGAAATAGTCTACCATTTCACTCTCCTTCATAGGAGGATCCACTCTTGCTGCCTGTTCTCTCCACCGGAAGTCATACTCTCTGAAACTTTCATTGTGTTTTTTCTCAAATTTTGTCAAAGATAGTCGATCTGGGATGATTTCCAGATTGTATTGGAAATGGTATGCAAATGCCTGTGCCAGGTCATCCCAGGTGTACCATCTCCCATGGTCCTGGCGTGTATACCACTCCAAAGCTGATCCGCTTAAACTTTGACTGAAGTAAGCCATCAATAATTCGTCCTTTCCCCCAGCTCCTCGCATCTTGCTGCAGAAACCCCTTAAATGGGCTACTGGGTCGCCGTGCCCATTGTATAGGTCAAATTTAGGCATCTTGAAGCCAACTGGTAATTGTACATTTGGGAACAAGCACAAATCCTTGTATGCTACACTGACTTGCCCACCTAACCCTCGCATGTCTCGGAACGATTGTTCTAGGCTTTTGACCTTCCTGAACATCTCTTCTTGTTCAGCATTTTTGGCTGGATTGTCAATTTCGGTCGGGAGGTCAAAATGAGAAGTAGTTGAATGGATTTCGGAGGCTTTGAGGGTGGGCTCCGGGGGGTAATATTGGTTGTCTTGGGCCTGGAATGTAGGCTCACTAGGAAATTTGTGGAGTGTAGCTGTGGGAGGTGTCACAAAGATAGGAGTTTCAAGTGGAGGAAAGTATGGAACTGGTTTAGGAGGGGGAGACTGCGGTGTCTGAGAGGTGGTGCCTCGGTAGTGTTGGTAGATGGGGAAATTTGGGGATAATTCAGTGGTAAGATTATCCTGAGTTTAGGCCATTGATGGAGCCGGGTTGGTTGGGTAAGATGGGGGTGACTGCCTTGTAGACCAGGCCCGGTACATCTCAGCCATTTGCTGCTTGAGTTTAAACATCTCTTCTTTCATTTTCTCAACATCCATCTCCTCTAGCTCAATACCTGTGTCAACATCTGGGATAGACATACTTTCGGGTATTGGTCCTTTTGATCTCGTGTGATAATGATAATATGCCAGTATACTCTTTAGAGAAACTAACTGCTTGAATTCTGGAAATGAGCAAACTTGTTAGTTTTGAGAGTTTAATACATATATAATTACACGTTGAGATACAATGCTCTTAGACAAATAACCCATTTCTATTATGCACTTGCTCGGCTGCTTGTGTCATCCCAGCTTTTCTTGGTCTTTTATTGTTGTTCAATCTTATTTTATTTTATTATTCTTTTTTTATATATTTTTTATTGTGGTGAATCTTATAGAGATTGCCTACGTATCATACCCCCGCATGAATTAGACCTTGCGTAGTTCGTACATAAGGCAAACACTTTTATTTATTCTTGAAAATAATACCCAGATGGAACAGACATTACATTTGAAAACCTTATAAGAAAATGGTTTGAAATACACATACCCAAATCAAAATAAAAGACACAACTCTTAACATCTCTTATCATGCTCCACTTTCCACTTTTGTTGTCAATTATTGGATTATCTGCTCAATGTGGGGCTTGACCTGGATGACCTCCCAGCGTACGATACATCCTTTCTAACTCCATTGCCAGATGACGGGCAAAAATAGGTGCATGCTCTGTAAACCTTTCATAATCCATTCCTTGGCAGTTTACATAACTTTGAGAGGTGTAGACCGCCAGGTCGTGGATTTGTGCCCTGAAATCTTGGAGACGTTGGTCTTGGTTTTGCAGCTGCTGTTGGCAAGTGGTGGCTATATCTCTGATACGGTCCTCACGATCTAAAGCTGACTCTAACTGAACTCGGAGTCTGGCCAGATCGAGTCTTGCCTGCGCTCTTTCTCTGTCGATGTCTGCTTGTTGATGTTCTCTGTTGTATCTTCTCGCCTCTTCCAGTTGTGCACGAAGTTGGTCTTCTGAACGTATCCAATGGTCTTTTTCCTTTTTGAATTGTGCCCTGTCTTCTTCGGATTGCCTTACTTGGCGTTCCTTATTAGATCTGGCTTCTTCGTTTAATTGTTGGATTCTTTCTTTAGCTTTGCTCAACGCCCTTTCGTTTTCTGCAAGAATGGAATCATAATCTTGCATTCTTTCAAAAAGATTGGTGATGGTTTTTTTATCCTTCCAACTCCTCATTGGTGTTTCAGAAGCTCTTTTCATTTTTTGAAATCGAGCGTGAAGATTTTCATTCTCACAAGCTAAACTCTTTTTCTCGCCTTTGGCTTCTTGTGCTTGCAAATCTTTCTCCAGACTGAGGCTCCTCGGATTTTCCTTTAGGGCATGGATAGTTGCTTTGTACCCTTTTTCCTTTTCTCCCCAAATCAACCGCTCTTGGATTTTATCATTAAAGTTTTGAACATGGGGTCTTTTTGTTGGCCTTCTTAGCTCGGGTTCTGGTACATCATCCACGCGAGACCGTTTCTCAAACCACCTTGCATATCCAGGATTTATCTCACCCCTTGTAGTGTCCGGGACTTGAGTATCACTTTTCAAGTATCGACATCCATTCCACATCTGCTGAATTAGAGCCTCGGGAATAGTGGCTTCCGGGTGTAATTAGATTACTTGCATACTCAAATCTTCATCATCAGGAACTACTTGGTATCTCCCTAGTTGTCTTAGAACTCTTAGTGGCACATATGGCTGGATGCTTCTCAATCCCAATAGTAGCAAATAACTACTTGAGGTTGACATGTGTATCACTTCCCTCATCGGGAGCCATCCCAAAGTCCACTCAATTTGATTTGCCATTAAAGCCCTTAGATGAGATACCCATGCTTCTATCCCTTCTGGGGACTTATAATCTTTTATTCTTTCCTCATAACTTTCGATGAAATTATCATTGCTTGGCCCATACTGTATGATCTTGGGCTGATGTTGGAGATGTTCAATCACCCACATTTGCAACAAAAT
The DNA here is from genome assembly GCF_000715075.1 of Nicotiana tabacum. Taxonomy (NCBI): domain Eukaryota; kingdom Viridiplantae; phylum Streptophyta; class Magnoliopsida; order Solanales; family Solanaceae; genus Nicotiana; species Nicotiana tabacum. The sequence goes on from NC_134087.1 coordinate 117,680,888, forward strand.
TTTGCATCCTTCGAAGACTTTTGCTCCTGATTTACATAAAGTCAACGCCCGATAAATGTCTGAGAGAATGATTGGGACAAGGGTATGATTTTCCTTGGTGGTGAGGACCTGCACAACTTTCGCGGTGCGAATATCAATTGTTCGCTCTTTGTTTGGGAAGACCATGATTCCTAGAAAAGCCACTATGAAGGCGAAGCGACGGTGAATCTGCCAGGTGTCTTTGTTTTGCTTGTTAGTAAGGCCTTTCTCATGAATTTCAAATCCATCTGGCTTTCCGAACCTTGAATACAAGAAGTTGAAAGAACAACATCTGTTGATGACATTGCTTTTCCTGATTTGGTTACTGATGTTCAGAAGACCGAAGAATCGATGTACCGAGGGAGCCTTTGTGAATATCAAGTTTTGATTTCTTAGACTTCCGTCAAAACCAGCATATCCAGCTATCTCCTCTAATGTAGGAGTAAGCTCGAAATCAGAGAAACGAAAGACATTGTGAACAGGGTCCCAAAAAGTTACTAACGCCGCAATCAGATCATCACGTGGTTTAACTTTCATAATATCCGTGAGATTTCCCAAATGCTTGACGACCCATTTTTGACCATCTTCGCCTAACTCATACCACCACATTTGAAGCTGAAATAGAAACTCGTCTGTATTTGTGGATGGGGGGTTTTGTGTGGTGCTCATTTTGTATCTGAAATTTAATTTTAATAAAATCAAGACTCATTTTGAAAATATATACTAAAAAAATCATTTTCAATTTTTATTTATTAAACACTTTTTATTTCAAGATTTAAAACTATTTTTGGGAATTTCATAAAACAACCCATTTTATTCCTCGGCCCTCCCAATGATTTCGATTAAGCTGGTCAACAAGCAAATCCGAGGCAAATGAATGCACAGGTAGCAAGTAGGATGCATCAGGATGGTCTTTTTATTTCGGGTTCACCTGTCCTAGACAGACCCAACCCCTGTGTTGAGTCTCCAAGGCCAAATGTACATGATGCAAATAGACGTTCCTACTAGGGATCCGGTACATGGCTGGGTTATTCTAGGTGAAAAACCTGAGGCATATTGTTCTAAACCTGGCTCACCCAAACGGACAGTTTGAGCCGAAGTTGGGGCAACGTACCGGGAGCACGAAAGTCTACCCGGCCTAGTTACTTGTCCCAACTTCGTCTTATTTGGTATGACCTTTGACAGAAAGGTGGGCCACGCGCACGTGTACACCATAAATTCAGAAGACTCAGAAAGAAGGGGGTTTCGTAGCAATTAAATATGCACAATTCAAATAATATTAAAGAAGTAAAAATTTCATTTAGCATATTGAGCATATAATCATGTAAAAATCAAATAATAAATAAAGCCAACTATAACAGTTATTTTAAGCTCGAATTCTTAAACCCTGAACCAGTGGTTCTGGGTTACATAAAAATCCCCAGCAGAGTCGCCAGAGCTGTCGCACCTACTTTTTCCGCCCCGCGAGGGTACAGGGAGTTTTCTCCAATTAAAGGACAGTCAAAACGGGATTTGTTTATTTGTTTCAGAGTCGCCACCTGGGAATTTTAAGGCGTCCCAAGTCACCGGTTTTAATCCCTGAATCGAGGAGAATATGACTCTGTTTGTTATTCTGCGAACCGGAAATCCCGAGTAAGGAATTCTGTTAATTCGGGAGAAGGTGTTAGGCATTCCCAAATTCCGTGGTTCTAGCACGGTCGCTTAACCATTTTTATATTTGGCTTAATTATCTTGATTTACTAAATACCCTTTTTCTTGTTACCTGATTTTATTACCGCTTTGTTTAGATTGTTTACAATTATATAAACGAATCACGCGTACGTATATTCGTATTATATACCTTTTATAATTGTAGAGAATCGTGCCACGCATACGTGTATACAAAAAGGTTGATAATATTTTTTATATTTTTTTATTATAAAAAAAACATATGTTCAAAATTAAAAAGAAAATTAAGAACATCGTCGCCCTTGTATGATTAAACAATAAACTGTACATCTCGGGTTTTTAGGAAATTAATTTTCTATTCTCCGAAAAATTCCTTTTATTAAATATTCGCTCGAAGTTGCGCGAACGCATAATCCGAATTACTTTTAGAAATATAATCAGGTTACGCGAACGTATCCCTAGTCACAAAAACATTCTTGATGGTAGTATAAATTTGTTTACAAATTGTTTATTACATCCATATTATTTTATATGAAAATCATGAGAAATCCTTATTTGAGTTACCCTTAAATTCTTTGAAAAGAATTCACAATTTATTAAGTGTTGACCGCTAATTATATTTTCGCGTGTGAATTATATTCCTCCGAGCCATTCAAATTTTAAGAGTAAAAATAAACGTATGATTAATACTACCATTTTTCTTGTAAATATAATATATGTATATTCAAAATGTGAATGGCGTATAAAACTAAAAAAATCGATTCATGCAAAGAAGTGATATTTTTTAAGAATTTTCATCGTTCTATTTGTAACGAATGCTATTTTTACACTCTTAAAATTGTTACACATTATAAATCCAATCTCCTTCTACATTGCTTGTTCCTAATCCGATAGACATAATTATTTTGATTAATTCTGCTTATGATTGAGTTTGGATTATACATAATCAAACCAATTCGATTCTCAATCTATGTGAACTATTGCTAAACACTAATTTTCGCATTGTATAAATTCCTAGGCCATATGTTATTAAGAAAGAGAACAAATCTACCTGTTGACTTAATAAGATGATATTACATTATTCACCATAAGATGATATTACATATAACATTATTCACCATATTTCAACATTGTGAACATAACGGTGGATTGTACTAATGCATCTTTCAACTATTGATTATAAGCATAACCATTATTATGCCATATATGAACAAAATAAAACTAACATCATTTGATCTACAACTAAATCGGATGGTTAAAAAAAATAGGCTAGCGATATAGTTTTTGCCATTTCCATACTATTCTTTACTTAACTAACAATGCCACAAGACTTAATTAATGGCCAACTTTATGCCATATTTCCTATTTTTTTGATAATTCAATCAAAACTATACATAATGAAATTCTGAAATATATAACACTATTACAACACTTATACAAACTTCAAATGGGAATGATTAACTATAGACATTATGTCAAACATACTACCATGTTAAATAACTAAACCAAAACTGAAATTTAAACTAATAGATTAAAACGAGTAAAAGACATAATTATAATCCCAAACTTCATTTTTTCTTCCAATGTTCTTTTCACAACATGAATCTTAAAATATGTACCTGGAAATGAGGGCAGAAGGGGTAAATTTCAGCAGTAGCAGCAGTAACAAAATCAGCAGAATACCAGTATTTCCACAGATTTGAGCAACAAAAACAGGACCCGAGGAACCCAGATATGCAGGAGCAAAGCTTCTTAAAGAATTTCAGATTTTAAAACCAAGCAGTATCAACAAACAGACCCGGACAGATTCCAGAAAAATAATGTTTCAGATTTCCCTTTCCTTTTTTTTATTATCTGTCTCAGACTCTATATGTATATGAGCGTGCTTTTTTTTTCTGTTTCTTTTTTCTATTTTTCTTCTTCCTTTTCAGATTTCTGTTTCTGCTTTTGTGTGTTTTTTTCCTCTCTTAACTTCTATCCAGATTTTCTCTCTGTGTATATGTATTTCTGTATGTATTAAAATCTCCGTCCCTCTCTTAAAAATCTGCTTCCTGTATTTATACAGGTCTGCCCCTTTCCTTTTAGTGCTGCCTGGACCCCCTTCTTCTTTTAAAAACCAGAAAATCCCATTAAAATCTGCTTTTACCACTTTAAATCACATTAAGTGATCTTTTCCTGATTTTCAGCATTCCCATTACCCTTTGTTTCCCATTATTACATTAAATTATATCCATTACACTCCACTATCAGCGCACTACTATTATCAAATTACTCTCACTGTTTTATTCCTCAAATACCCCTGAAATCCTACTGTAATTACTGTTCTTAATACAAAATCAGAACAGATTCTACACTCTGTTCAAACAGCTATAACCAATCCTATTAACATTATCTAATCAAATCTTAACACAGTTGTATCTAATCGACCCTTGTAAACTTGAATTCAAACCCAACATCACATTAATATTACACTGAATTCAGCATAACAATTCAAACTGAACTTCAACATTTAACTAAAATCAAACAAAAACAGGAGCATTGTCAATATACTGACAATGCCCTGAAACTTAATGTTCAAAAATCAACACACACACAACATTCATTTGACAGACTCATTGAGCTATAAGGATGATTTAATTGACGAGTATTAATCAACTGACTATTTATAACATTTGTCAAAAAATATAAACAGATTATTTCAATCAGCATTTTCAGAAATAAGGGTCCATAATATAACTAATCGACGAATTTAATCGAGTCGATTACACATATTGAAAACAATCACAACAAATAGAAACAATGCCACAATTCTGATCAAATAAACAGGTATGAGGCAGAATCATAGAATCAAATGAAACAAATATGAAAAATTACACAGACAACTAAAATAGGCAACAATATACACGTAGGAAACAAAAAGAAATAGGAAAAATACCTCTGAATCTTTAAATTTACACGGACTCAGACTCAACTTGGATTCGGACCTTTTTTTGAGGCTGAACAGACTTTATTCGAAGTATTCTCAATTGAGAATACCTCGATTAAAGTCTCTTAGACCTCAATCCCTCACTTGAATTGGAAAAATTCCATGACTGGAAATTTTTAGGGTTTCAGATTTTTTGATTTCAAATCCGAACATTTCTAGGTATATTCGAATCAAACCAATGGTGTTCTAGGCACGAGGGGGGTCAGGCGGATAACTGGTGTGAGTTTGAGGTAGGTTGGGATAGGGTCAGGTTTCACTCGAATCTTCAGATGAAGATTCGAGCAGTTCCAGGAGGATTCGAACCATGCTATTAACAGATCCGTAGTGAGGGTAGTTAGGGGAAGCTGTGGTGTTAATTTGGAGGCCATTGGAGAAGATAAGGTTTTCAGGCCAACCTTCGATTTAACATTCGAAGGGTTGGGGACTGATTCGAAGGAAACTGACACCAGATCCGTAAAGAGGGGGTTGTGAGGAGTCGAGGGTGTTAAGGTGGGGTTGTTTGGACTACCGGAACCGCCGTGAGGCAATTTCCGGTAGGCGGTGTACGGTGGTAAATGGCGGAGTTCATCAGACCTCTTGAAAGAGATGATGAACAGGACACAGGGGTGGGGTATTTGGTTTGGGGGGCTGGGGTGTGGATTGGAGTTATATACGAGTGGGGTGGATTGATCTCATCCGTTGGATCAATTAAGATGCACGGTTAAGATCAATTCACTTAACCAAACGATGTCGTTTGGTTTAAGTTGGGGGAAAGGGGTCAGCCCGGGGGTGATATGGATCGGGTTTGGATGAGTTCCTGAGGCCGTTGGATCAAGATAGATGAACGGTTCAGATCTGATAGCTTAAAACGCCGTCGTTTCATTTAAGCAATGGCTGAACTGGACCGTTTGATTGAAACGAATCAAAGGCCCAAATTTGAAGTGCCCATACGGCGTCGTTTGGATTTGGTTGTATGCATACTGGACTTGGCCGGGTATTTTGATTGGGCTGTGGGAAATTGGTTTTGTTTAGGCCTGGATTTTAGTCCAGGTCCGATTTTTATTTTTATAACTTATTTTATATTTCCTAATTTTAATCCTAATTATAAAAATTCTAATTAAAATTATAAAAACAAAGTTATCCTTACAAAATATTAATTATTATTTTTTATCAACTATTTAACACATAGACAAAATGTTAATCACACAGTGAAACATTAAAACTAGAACAAATGCATATTTTTGTGATTTTATTTAAATTATATTTTAAATGCCTAATTAAATCCTATATATGCATGCGACATGTATTTTTATTTTGTTTTCGTTTAATTATAACAAAACAAACATTTACGGACAAAGCACAAATAATTAACAAATGTCACACCAATTCTAAAAATTGCACACTAAGAGAATTTTGTTTTATTTTTTGATTTATTTTAGAGTATTTTTCGTAAGGCAAAAATCACGTGCTCACATGATGTAAACCAACTTATCAAGATAAACTTTCTTGAGTAGAAAATCTGGAAATTATGCTCGAAATTAAATTATTGAGCAAGTTACCTCGTAAAACATCATATTGCGGGTTAATAATAATCGCACATGTAACCATCTCATAGATGCATCTTATGTGGTATACATGTCAAATGAATGGGTCCATATTCACCTTTTATATTTCCAGCATTCATGGGATTCAATCCCAGTTTTAGTTGGTCTATTAATTAATGAGAACAAACAATATAAAAGAATTCGTTTAATATTTACCCATGTAGATTCTCTTTTATTTTTGCACATCATACTTAAATTAATATGGCTAAACCAATTATGCCAACTGAATAAATTATCAATATTGATAAACTTCTGATTTACACATGGCATGTGCATTATCAATAAACTCCAAGTTTATTATGATATGAGTTTTTATATCAATAAACATCTACTTTATTGTGACATTCTTTTATTTATGTAGTACAAATTGGAGAATAAAGCGGGTAACTTTTCACATACATATTATCCCACTACAAGTTGTAGTAATAGAAGATATTAAATCTTTCCTTTATTTATAGTCTCAATATAATCAACCGTTTTCGCGTGTACTTTGGAAACTGAATAAGTTTCTTTGAGATTTACTACAACATAATACCTTATTGGTAATCAATTGTGTTTCTCCAAAATAGTAATAATTGGCTCTTCCAGAACTCTCAATTAATTTGGTACTACCACATATTCATCAACATCCATATGATGAATATCTCTTTTAAAGAGAAAGTTATATCATTATGGTTATGGTCAAAATTATATGCAAGATCTGTTTCTTGCATTACCGTTGTCTTTTAATAATTACATTGCCAAAATATTTTGGCGTACAATAAGTACGTGATTAACGATCATTTATGCCATAATAATGACATTATTTTCTTATTTCCTCTCAAACCTCCCTCTACAGGTGAGTGTGGTATATTCACTACCACTAGCACGCTCATATTCTTCCAACAATGAATATGTATTCATAAATTAGATGTTTTCACATTCACATCATGAATGGACAATAATCATTTATATGTGTTTTATAAAATTTCATGTTAAATCGATGACAAATATTACTTTCACAGAGTGAAGGATTATTTTGAGAATCCTTATTGTTCTCATTACCACAATAATGACGATTATAATTTCGTCTATTGTCACGTCCACATCCATTGATACATTCATAGTAATAATTTTGTCTTCTTTCAGACTTATCACATACTGCTATCACATTCTCTAAAGGGAATGAGAATGGAGTAAATTCAGTGGGACGAGTTTTCAATTCTTTGCCCACAATCATACATGAATTTGATCATGGCAAGACATAGAAATTTTACCACTTTGGGTGGTTATAATTTCTTTCAAACTCCATTAGAGTTACAATCACAATTTATCGTCTTTGCTTGTATTTAAAATCAAATTATAGAATGTCAAGAATTTGAAAGAGAAAAGTCAAATACTTACATTAAATCCTGAATTTAATCATGAAGGATGTTCATGGAACAATTGACAATCATTATGCTCAATCCCAAAGCTTCTACTCAATAGGTTAAAGTCTTGGCTGATAATGTGTTATAAAACAATAAAGAGAACAAGAGCAATATTGCAGAGAAAGAGAGAGGAAATTCTTATTGAATTTTGGGATAATTTACAATGGAATAAGATCCCTCTATTTATAGGGGAAAAATGACTTAGCCACAAAGTAAAACTCTCTACAAGATAGACATTCACTCTAAATAGAATTCTATTCATATCAGGTATAATTAAAACCGGTAAAGAATACGCAAAATGGTAGTTCAACATAAGCGCGAGTTAAGGTAAGAAAAATTAAAATTCATGGCGGGTAGGAGTAGCAGTAGGTTAGCCTTGTATGTTTTCCTAACAGAAAAGTACGATTTAGAATGAAACATGGTTGAACGTTAAAAACATCCCTTCCACATAAATCGGTTAGTCACTAGTTCAGATCAGTGGGTTTATTATTTAATCATAATAAACAAGGAAAGACAAGGAAAGTTGGCTTAGAGAATTTGAAGAGATAGAGAAGAAGATCGAGAGAAGAGCAATATGGAATTGCAGGGGGGAATCCCTCTGCTGGTGCAACAGTACAAAGCATTATTCAAGAAAAATTATTTACTGGCATGGCGTAACAAGCCAGCCACATTCCTACAGCTCTTCTCATCACTCTTCTTCATCTTCCTTCTCTTCGCCATTCAGAAAGCTAGCGAAGGTGGCTCGTCCTCTGTTGAGAAGGATTTGCCCGACCCTGAACCTCTTGTCGCCCCACCTATCCCCCCCTGCGAGGACAAGTTTTTCATTAAGGTCCCTTGCTATGATTTCATTTGGAGTGGCAAAGATAGTTAAACTATTGGTGATATTGTCAGAAGAATTATGGCTAATAATCCTGGTAGGCCTATTCCTCCCAACAAGGTATGGATATATAATGGACCACGTACAATCACTCGCGCGTTTCATTCATTCATTGATTTTCATTCTCTTTCCTTTCTTGTACAGGTTCTTGCATTTAACACCAGAGAAGAAGTGGATAAATGGCTTTTCAATAATCCTGTGCGTTGTACTGGAGCTCTGCACTTTAATATAATAAATGGAAATATTATCAATTATGGTATACAGACAAACTCTACCGAAGTCATGAAGCGAAGAGTTTTTCAAGATCCAACTTTTAAGTTCCAAATCCCACTTCAACTAGCAGCAGAGCGCGAAATCGCGAGGACTCTCATTGGAGGTAGGTATATATGTGATGTTGTTATGATTCATTTACTAGCTAGATATATAATGATGGTTTCTTCTTTAATTTTCTTTCAGATCCAAATTTCCCCTGGGTTGTCAGTTTAAAGGAATTTGCACATCCTCCTGGTGAAGAAGCCACTACCACGTCTAGTATGGGGCCAATCTTTTTCCTGGCAGTTACTATATTTAGTTGTCTTCCAAATCACTGCTTTCATCACTGAAAAGGAACTCAAGCTTCGACAGGTATATATCGCCTTTTAATTTTGCCATTTTGATACTGTCGAAAATATTCATTGGTTTATATTTGATTCTCTTACAGGCAATGACTATGATGGGTCTCTTTGATACTGCTTATTGGTTGTCATGGATCACTTGGGAAGGACTCCTCATTTTCATCTCTTCTCTTCTCACTGTCATCTTTGGAATGATGTTTCAGTTTGATATTTTCTTGCGCAATAACTTCATAGTCGTCTTCCTTCTCTTTTTCCTCTTCCAACTTGCTATGGTATGTATGCCTCCATGCATATAAAACTTTTACCTAATACATTCCATACAGTTTTTACTTATTGAGATATATAATTATGTTCCTTTTGCAAGACTACTTTTGCATATTGGCTGTCTGCTTTCATAGACAAGTCAGCTTCAGCAACAACTGTGGCTTTCTGCGTCTTTATTGTTGGTTTCATTACTCTGGTAAGGCCATATCTTGAAATGGTTTATTAATTAGTATTACTTGAGTAGAATAACATATATATTATGTTCCACTTCTCAGATGGCTTCAGGTGGTGGATATCCCTATTCAAATGCTTATGACCAAAGCCACAGGAATTGGTGGTCCTTGTACCCACCAAATCTTCTTTCTGCAGGTCTTCAGTTACTTACTAGAGCAACTGAAACTCCTAAAGATCCAGGTATTAGCTGGAGTACTAGGGCAAAGTGTCTACCTGCTGAACCAACGTGCGTAATTACCATGGTAAGACTAGACCACACCTCTCAATTATTTGATTTCAGCATCTAATCTATATATATATTGCATGCAACTAATATATATATTGTTTTAACAGCATGATGTATATATAGGGCTCGTATATATAGGGCTCGTGACATTGTTTTTTCTCTTTTTCGTTCTGGCTGTATACTCTGACAATATAATTCCAAATATCTCTGGTGTGAGAAAATCAAAATTCTACTTCCTATTTCCTGGATACTGGACTGGTAAAGGTGGAAGTAAAGTGAGAGGTAAACACAAATTTACTAAACTGTCTACTACTACTTTTATAATAAAGCTAGTCCGTTAATTCCTTTTTCTATGTTAGAGGGCGGTTGCTGTAGCGTCTGTTCAGGTTCATTGCCAATGCCGCAAATTACTACACCAGATGACGAAGACGTTCTTACAGAAGAAAACACAGTTAAAAAGCAAGCTATGGAAGGTGGATATTCCAAGATTGCAGTTCAAATTCGCGGCCTTATCAAGACATCCTGGAAAGTCAAAAGGTTTCTGTTGTTTATCAACAACTCCTCCTTTCCATAGTGTCAAGGTACTTCATCTCTATTGATGCTGCAAAATTTAGTAATAACAAAAACTTACGAGTCCCTCTATTTCTGACGACCATTCATGACTGTAGGGCTTATGGTTGAACGTCGAAAAGGATCAGCTACTTTGTCTTCTTGGGCCTAATGGAGCTGGGAAAACTACTACGATAAGTTGTTTGACTGGGATTAACCCTGTTACTGTTGGAGATGGTAATAATGGCTTAGTTTCTCACATTGTATGATCGATCATTCAAAGTTGCAAAATGTGTTAACATGGAGTGATTTTTTCAACAGCATCAGTATATGATCAGTCCATACGAAGCTCTATGGGCATGACAAACATTCGAAGGATGATGGGGGTTTGTCCCCAGGTAACTCCTCCTCTCTCTTTTTTTCTCTGTACTTTTCTCATTTTAAGTCTCTAATAGAACAAGCTGCGTGCTAATCCCCACAGTTTTAGATTGGAGGAACTGACTCTTTGATTTCAATTTGTAGTTTGATATTCATTGGGATACATTATCTGGTCATCAACACCTTCAGTTTTTTGCCAACATTAAAGGTCTACCCCCTGCTTCAATAGACACGGTATTACACATATGCCTAAACTATATCAATCCTCTTATACCAATTCTTCTATGGGTAAACTTATAAACAAAGCTGTTTCAAATATTACTAAATCAGTTCTTCTATCAAAAACAGGTTGTAGAGAAACTATTAGCTAAGTCAAAAATCACAAAGGTAGCAGCCAAAATGAGATCTTGTAGTTACAGTGGAGGAATGAAACGACGACTTAGTGTTGCTATAGCCCTTATTGGAGATCCAAAGTTGGTTATTTTGGATGAACCGGTAGGTAGTGGTAATTAACTAGAATTCTTACTTTTATGCTAAAAATAATTTTTGTTCAACATTTTCTTTTCATGATACTCTGTAGACTACTGGTATGGATCCGATAACGCGAAGGCACGTTTGGGACATAATTGAGGATGCTAAAAAAGGGCGTGCCATTATCTTGACAACCCATTCAATGGAAGAAGCTGATATCTTAAGTGACCGCATCGCTATCATGGCAAAGGGAAGGCTTCGTTGCATTGGAACTTCAATAAGGTTGAAATCTAGATTTGGAACTGGTTTCATTGCTACTGTAAGCTTTTCTGGGGAGACGACATCTCAACCTGAAGCTGTGAAACAGTTCTTTAAAAGTGTATGTCAATAGATACTTCTTTTACTCTCTTTTTTTCTCTTTCAAGGACTGGTAGTAATGACATATAAATTCTACTGACAGCAGCGTTTGGACGTGGTGCCTCAAGAAGAAAGCAAGTCCTTCCTAACTTATGTTATTCCTCATGACAAGGAGAGGGTGTTGACGGTAATACCTAGAATATCTTAAGAATTTAACTTATATATACTGCCAGTATAAAGAAGTTAAACTCATATCCGTTTGATGATTGGCCTTTACACCTATCAGGACTTTTTTGCTGAGCTTCAAGGTAGAGAGACAGAATTCGGCATAAAAGACATCCAGCTCGGTCTTACAACTCTAGAAGAAGTTTTCATGAACATAGCTAAACAGGCAGATATTGAAAGTGCAGCAGCTGAAGGAAGATTTACAACTCTTACTTTGAGTACAGGGGAATCAGTTGGAGTAAGTCAATTATCAGGATCTTCATTTACATAATATTAGTACTAGATAAAATTTGGTGGAAAAAATTTTAAATCTAAATTCATGGTGGAATAAGTGACATTTCTTCTTACTGTTCAGGTACCTGTGGGATCAAGATTTGTGGGAATTCCAGGAACAAAATCTCCACAGAATCCTGGAGGTATTATGGTGGAAGTATATTGGGAGCCAGATGATTCTGGTAGACTTTGCATTTCTGGTCACTCGCAACACATGCCAATACCACCTCATATTCAACTACCAGATCCTCAAAATGCCAAATCGGCTAGACCCCTAGGAGTTGTAATTGACCCTGCACAACTCAAAATGTTACAGTTATAACAAAATATTAGGAAATATAGGGACCTAGGTACGTAAACTCAGATAAAGTATGAGATCAAAAGTGTCCACTGTGCATAGTCTTATCCAATTCGAGTCTGAGTTTACCATAAGCAGCTAGCTCTTCAAAAGGTGAAAGTTTTGCAGTAGGAGCCTTTAGTTTGTTGATTTGGTTCAAAAGTTTTGCATATCATTTACGTGTATAGGACCATAGGTAACATGTCGTAAATTTTGCAGTTTTCTTGTAACACAAGTATCTCCTTTATAATGACATTTTTGGCTAATGTATAAGCATATTTACGACAGTATCATAGTGATACCAATTTTGCAAGTTTCACTTGCATATACAGATTTTTTCTGCCAAGAATATAGCACTTTATAAATTCGTTACTAGTTTAAAGTGCTTTCTGTGGCTCAGTGATGGTGAGAACTGAAGTGTATGAATAGAAATCTCTTGGTAAAGTCTAAGTGATGCTTTATTTTGTAAACTCATCTATGTGAGCTTCCATGTGACCAGGAGGTCACGGGTTCGAGCCGTGGAAACAACCTCTTGCAAAAATGCAGGGTAAGGCTGCGTACAATAAACCCTTGTGGTCCGGCTTCGTAACCAGTTCTAAGTCCATTGAAAGGAATAATGGTAAGTTAACAGTAGATGTAAACATATTCAGATTAAAATGAGTCCTTATTATACTAATAACATATATAGAGAATCCATATCACTAAGTCCAATTATTCTGGGATTGACGCTGTAACACTCCTCAAAATTATAAAGTTTCGAGACACGCTAATTATAGAATTAAATTATTATTATTATTATTATTATTATTATTATTATTATTATTATTATTATTATCTTGCCTATAGTGAAAATAATATATACACACACACTTAAATAATTGGATATACAATTAGAGGAATATTAATAATTTTTAATGTTAGTAATTACTAAAAGTATGTGTAATAAAATACTACTTAAGTCAAAAAAAGAAAAAGAAAAGGGGAAGCACGTGCCAAGTAAGGCCATAAAGGGCTGTTGGACCAAACATAATAGCCTCACAGAGGCGTGAATACTTTACAAAAGCAAACAGAATTAACATTCTGTTTGCTCGAGAAATAGAGGCACCAACTATTCACGCAGGGCAACGAAAATTCTAGGGTTCTTCATAACTCACTGATTTTTTTACTCAGATATATAAAATTTCCTATTCTCAATTACCCTACAGTAGTAATAGGTAAGAGATGAATAGTTAATTCCCTTCTTTCTCCATATCAACAATAAATTTCATGTTTAGGTGTGAAACTTTAAAATTGATTAAAATGCACTGGTTGTTGTAGAATCAATTGTTTGACTGGTGTAAATTAGACTGGGGTCTACGTATTGGCTCGAGAAGTTTTGAAGTGAGTTGATATAACCCTTTACTAAAGTGGTTTAACTCACAAAAGCACTCACACAAATGTTTGATGAATTGCATAAAAGAGTTAATATATACTTAATTGGAGTAGTAAGTACCTATTAGCTTAGAATTATTTTCTAGCTAAAGTTTAGATGATTACTTGGATATATGTGCATAAATTTCATATTTTTATGTTATTCTTATATGCCATTTTCATGTTGAAAATTCATGAAGGATCAAGAACCTTTATAAATACTTTTGAATGTTTATTTCATTCTTATACCATGCCTTACATTTAAGGATACTAGTATGAGTATGTATAAAAGATTTAGACTTGAAAAGTTACAAGAAGAAGTTTTAGAAAGAAAAGATTTTTGGGAGTATCCTTTATTCTGAGAAGGGGTCATCGTCCAGGCCTAGGGTCCTGACCAAGGCGTTGACTTCCTGAAACTACCTATTCGATCAGGTTGGGATCGAACCCGTGCCGATCACACGGTGACAAAGACAAAATTAAGTCAGGATAGTTGGAACTCCCAAAGTATAAAGTGAAGTATTTTTTTTATAAGAAAGAAAAAGAAAAGAATTTTATTTAGAATATTCATAAACTGCTATTATGCAATTATTTAGAATTATTCTTATAAGCTTTATGTTTTACATGCATTTAGAACCTTTGCGCATAATGTATATGTTATTAAAGTTTCGCCCCTATTGTTGAAACTCGCTGAGTATAATGGATGGTACTGACGTTCCCTTTTAGGAACCTACGCTGGTCAGCGGTACAACGTAGGAACCGGATTTGCAGGCGAATAGGCTACGAGTTAGGACTTCCTTCTCTTCCAGTGCTATTGGTGAGCTCCGCTTTTGTTCGTGGAGTATTCCTTAGAGCCATCTTTATTTAGTTATTTCTTTGTTACTTAGAGAATTGGCCAGGAAATCTCATGTCTTGAGCAGTGCATCAGTTTATCAGTAGAGGCTTCATAGACATAGTCGTTGGGTTAAGATTCAGATGTTTTTGATAATAACTTAGCAGTATTTTATTGGTTACTATGAATAAAGTTTTGGAGTTGATTTATTTAAATGTTTAAATTAATCAAAAGTATTTGGTTAGAGTATTGCCTTATTGCATATAAAGTTTGGAGTTATCATAGATTTGATAAGCAGAGATGGTTCGCTCGGTCATGTTTAGTGATCGAGTATCGGTCTTGGCTTGTTCAGAAAATGGGTCGTGACAAACTTGGTATCAGAGCCTCAGGTTTATGGAGTCCTGAGGGTCTATAAAGCCGTGTTAGTAGAGTCTTGTTTATGTGTATGAAGTGCGCCATACTTATAAACAGGAGGCTACCAACATTTAGGAAAAGTCTTATTTTTCTCATACTTTAGATCGTGCAGTAGATCCTGCCCCTAAGAAATTATCTAATGTATTCGTTTCTCCAAAACTCACAGAAATGACTCGTACTCGCAACTCTGACACCAACACTCAGGATGCTGCTCAAGAAACTATTGCTACTATTGTGGCTCAAGACAGAACTAAAAAGGCTTCAACTCAAAAAAGGAAGGGTAAATCTACAAATGGGGTTCAAGTACCCCGGGTTGAACATGAAGAAGGGGTGGAGCATGATTATCCAGTACCTCAAGATCCAGTGCCGCCCCCAACATCAGCTCCGGCTCAGACAACTATATCTCTAGAGGTGAGTCAGATGTTTAATGCAGTCAACAGTGCTATGGAGATGTTTAAAGCCTTCATGGACAACCAGAACGAGAGAAGAGATGAGATTTCACCTCAATCAAATAGACATAACAATTCTGAGTCGTCAAGAGTGAATGAATTTTTGAAGTTGAGTCCTCCAGTATTCCATGGTTCTATAGTTGACGAAGATTCAATGTTGTGGCTGGAGGGTGTGAAGAAAGCCCTCCGAGCGTAAAAGCATTTGATGATGAAGCTGTAGAGCTGCCTGCTTACCAGCTTAGAGATGTGGCTGGCGCTTGGTTTGAGATGTGGGAGAAGGAAAGAGATGAAAATGATGGTCCGCCTACTTGGGAAGAATTTGAAGAGGCTTTCATGGCTAACTTTATCCCGGAAGAGGATAGGGAATCTAAGGCTACAGAGTTCGAACAGCTCAAACAAGGGAATAAAAGTGTGCAAGAGTACTACATGGAATTCATAAGGTTAGCTAAGCATGCTCCTCACATGGTTAAGACAGAAAAAGCAAAGATTCGCAGGTTTGTTGGCGGTTTGGCTTACCACATTAAGGATACGACATCAGCTGCAGCGGTAGGAATGACAGCTTTCTCCTCTGTTGTGGGATTCGCCAAGCACTTAGAAAAGACAGACAACAAAGGAGAGAAGAAAAAGAGCACAATAAGAAAGCTCGGATAGCAGGCAGGTTTAATGGTACATCCAGCGGAGGTGAAAGGGATTCCTCTAATAAGGAGTCATTAGCACCAGCTCTGTCCAGTCATCAGTCAGGTGGTGGGTCTTCCTTCAAACGTACCCAGAGTTATGGAAATCAGTCTCGCCAAAATCAGAATTTTAGGACATCATCCTCACATAGCCAGAGTCATGCTGAGCAACATTCACACCAACAAAGTCTTTGTGGAACATGTAAACGACAACATTCAGGTCAGTGCAAGCTTGGGTTTCATGGTTGCTACCATTGTGGAAGCATTGGTCATATAAAGTCCAACTGCCCAAAGTTGCGATGTAATTTCAGTGGTGGATCAACTCGTCCTTCTAGTTCCTCAGCTACTGCAGTTGCACCACCTTAGGGTCGTGGTTCTCATAATCAGATCGGGCATGGGGCAAGCAGAGGTGCAGATCGAGTTACTCAGGGAGGGGGACAACCCCGTTTGTTTGCTACACTTTATCGTCAGAGTGCAGAGGCATTTGCAGAAGTTATTACAGGTATAGTTTTAGTCTGCTCACATAATGCTTATTCCATAATGGATCCAGGTTCAACGTTTTCATATGTGACTCCATACTTTGTAATTAACCTCGGACTAGAACCTGAATAACTTAGTGAGCCATTCCTAGTATCTACTCCAGTTGGCGAGTCAGTGAAAGTCACTAGAGTCTATAGAGGTTGTATAGTTTCAGTCCAAGGTCGCAACACCAAAGCAGATCTCATAGAGTTAGAAATGGTGGATTTTGATGTGATCATGGGTATGGATTGGTTGTCTTCCTGCGATACCATGTTAGATTGTCATGCCAAGATAGTCAGGTTCCCATTTCCAAATGAAGAAGTCTTAGAGTGGAAGGGTAGTTCAGCATCGCTTGTAGGTAAGTTTATTTCTTACCTTAAGGCACAACGAATGATCGGTAAGCAGTGTCTCGCCTATTTGGATCACATTATTAATCAAGAATCAGAACCACCAGCTCTCCAGTTAGTGCCAGTTGTTAGAGAATTTCCATAATTTTTCCCAGATGACCTTCCCGGACTTCCTCCCGAAAGAATCATAGACTTCGGCATTGATCTCATGCCAGGCACACAGCCCATATCTATACCTCCTTATAGGATGGCTCCAGCAGAACTTAATGAGTTGAGAGAACAGTTGAAAGACCTTCTGGACAAGGGTTTCATCAGATCGAGTGTTTCACCGTGGGGTGCCCCGGTCCTGTTTGTCAAGAAGAAAGATGGGTCTCTCAGAATGTGTATCGACTATAGGCAGTTGAATAAAGTTATCATTAAGAACAAGTACCCACTGCCAAGAATTGATAATTTATTTGATCAACTTCAGGGTGCAAAGTACTTTTCAAAAATATACTTGAGTCGAGGTACAATCAGTTGAGAATCAGAAAAGAGGATATATCGAAAACAGCCTTTAGAACTCGCTACGGGCACTATGAATTTCTAGTGATGTCCTTCGGGTGGACAAATGCTCCAGCTGCATTCATGGACCTCATGAACAGAGTTATCAAGCTATTCCTGGATACCTTTATTATTGTGTTTATAGACGATGTTTTGGTGTACTCTAAGAGCAAGGAAGATCATGCAGAACACCTCAAAATAGCCTTGCGGACCTTGAAGGAAAATGAGCTTTATGCCAAGTTTTCAAAATGTGAGTTTCGGTTGCAGTCAGTGGCATTCTTAGGCCACGTGGTATCTAGTGAAGGAATAAAAGTAGACCCTCAGAAGACAGAAGCAGTCAAGAACTAGCCTAGGCCGACAACGCCAACCGAAATCAGGAGTTTCTTGGGGTTAGCTGGCTACTATAGAAGGTTTGTGGAGGGGTTTTCCTCACTTCCAGCTCCATTAACTAAGTTGACTCAAAAAGCATTTAAGTTCCAATGGTCAGACGCTTGTGAGCAGAGTTTTCAAGAGTTAAAGAAGAGGTTGACCACTGCACCTGTGTTAACCTTGCCGACAGGTTCGGGTGGGTTCACAGTGTATTGTGATGCCTCCAGAGTGGGCCTTGGTTGTGTTCTTATGAAAAATGGAAAAGTTATTGCTTATGCTTCCAGGCAGTTAAAGAATCATGAAAAGAACTACCCCACACACGACTTGGAGCTTGCAGCAGTAGTGTTTGCATTAAAAATATGGCGACACTACCTTTATGGCGAGCATTCTAAAGTGTTTATAGATCACAAAAGCCTCCAGTACATTTTCAAGCAAAAAGAACTAAATTTGAGACGGAGAAGGTGGCTCGAGTTATTGAAAGATTATGACATCAATATCTTTTATCACCCGGGCAAAGATAATGTGGTAGCAGATGCACTTAGTAGGAAGTCAATAGGTGTCTTGGCCCATCTTGCAGTACAAAGGTGATCTTTTGGTCAAGAAATTCAAAAACTAGCAAACGATGGAATTAGATTGGATGAGACCGAAGAAGGAGATATAACTGCTTATGCCTTAGCGCAATCCTCCTTTGTTGTGCATGTTAAGGCTAAGCAAGACGAAGATCTGTATTTAGTGAAATTAAAAGAAGGAGTTAGAAGCAAAGAAATCACTGCTTTCACTCTAGGAAGTGACAGAGTTTTGAAGTTGAATGATCGGTTATGTGTGCCTGATGTAGATGGTCTTAGGAAGGCCATAATGGAGGAAGCTCACAATTCGAGGTACTCTATCCACCCAGGTTCTACCAAAATGTATCTAGATTTGAAAGAGTTGTATTGGTGGAAAGGCATGAAGAAACAAGTAGCAGATCATGTGGCTAAATGTTTAAATTGCCAGCAAGTCAAAGCCGAGCATTAGAGGCCTGGTGGCCTAGCTCAAGACATAGAGATACCACAGTGGAAGTGGGAGATGATTAATAGGGATTTCGTAGTAGGTCTACCTCGCACATACCGTAAACATGATTCAATTTGGATTATTGTAGACCGACTAACAAAGTTCGTGCATTTCCTACCAGTAAAGACGACAGATTCCGCAGAGTAGTATGCGCAGTTGTACATCAAAGAAATAGTCCGATTGCATGGTACTCCAGTTTCAATCATATCTGATAGAAGCCCTTAGTTCACGGCGCATTTTTGGCAGGCATTTCAGAAAAGATTAGGTACCAAGGTCAATTTAAGCACCGCTTTTCATCCACAGACCGATGGCCAGGCAGAAAGGACCATTCAGACTCTCGAAGATATGTTGTGTGCATGTTTTATAGATTTTGGAGGTAATTGGGATGGTCACTTGCCACTTATAGAATTTACTTACAATAACAGCTATCAGGCCAGCATTGGTATGGCTCCTTATGAAGCGTTGTATGGGCGGAGATGTAGGTCTCCAGTGGGTTGGTTTGAACCAGTAGAGGTGCCATTGATTGGTCCAGAGTTTGTTTGTGAGGCTTTGGAGAAAGTTCAACTAATTAGAGAAAGACTTAAAGCAGCTCAGAGTCGTCAAAAGTCTTATTCTGACAAGAGGCATCGTGAGTTAGAGTTCATGGTTGGTAATAAGGTGTTTTTGAAAGTTTCACCAATAAAAGGAGTTATGAGGTTTGGTAAGAAAGGGAAACTTAGCCCTAGATTTATCGGACCTTATGAAATTCTAGAAAAGAAAGGAAACGTGGCTTATAAGCTAGCGGTACCCGTTGAGTTGTCCTCTGTTCATCCTGTCTTTCATGTGTCTATGTTTAGAAAGTACATTCATGATGAGTCGCATATAATACCTGCCGATACCATAGAAATTAAAGAAGGTTTGACTTATGAAGAGGTACCTATATAAATTCTCGATAGACAAGTAAGAAAGTTGAGAACAAAAGATATAGCATCGGTAAAAGTTTTGTGGAGTAATCATGGTTCAAAAGAAGCTACGTGGGAGGTCGAGGAAGATATAAGGAAGAAGTATCCTTATTTATTTGAGTAACAAGGTAGGTGAACTTAGGTTTGGCTTGACATTTATATTTCATTTATTAAATACAAGTTAGCAAGTGTTTATATCCTTCCTAGATTATATTTAATCGTTGTAGTGATCTAGTTTATGCTAGAGTATATTTAATTCATTAAAGTGATTTACTTTTGCTAAAGTGTTGTGCTTTAGATTCTAGTTAGTTATTGTAGTACCTCCTTGCTGGAGCGTGAGTAATTAATTTATGAGTTGTGTATGGTGCCTATGAATGGCCTGTTATGATATATTTGGTTGTTGGTGGTGTATTTGTGGTATTTGTGACAGAGATATTTTTTGGACAGTCCAATTTACAAGGGAAACTCTGTCAAAAGTTTTGAAAATTTAGGGAGTTAGCGAAAATTTTGAGTCCCTTGGAAAGGTGAGTAGGGCTAAGAAAACTTAAGAGGCTCAAGGACCTAAGAAATGATTGTTAGCATAAGAATAAGGCCCTAGCAACATTCGAGGACGAATGTTTTTAAGGAGTGAAGTTTGTAACGCTCCTCAAAATTATAAAGTTTCGAGACACGCTAATTATAGAATTAAATTATTATTAACTTGCCTATAGTGAAAATATATATACACACTTAAATAATTGGATATACAATTAGAGAAATATTAATAATTTTTAATGTTAGTAATTACTAAAAGTATGTGTAATAAAATACTACTCAAGTCAAAAAAAAAGGGGGAAGCACGTGCCAAGTAAGCTCATAAAGGGCTGTTGGACCTAACATAATAGCCTCACAGAGGCGTGAATACTTTACAAAAACAAACAGAATTAGCATTTTGTTTGCTCGAGATACAGAGGCACCAACTATTCACGCAGGGCAACGAAAATTCTAGGGTTCTTCATAACTCACTGATTTTTTTTACTCAGTTATATAAAATTTTCTATTATCAATTACCCTAAAGTAGTAATAGGTAAGAGATGAATAGTTAATTCCCTTCTTTCTCCATATCAACAATAAATTTCATGTTTAGGTGTGAAACTTTAAAATTGATTAAAATGCACTGGTTGTTGTAGAATCGATTATTTGATTGGTGTCAATTAGACTGGGGTCTACGTATTGGCTCGAGAAGTTTTGAGGTGAGTTGATATAACCCTTTACTAAAGTGGTTTAACTCACAAAAGCACGCACACAAATGTTTGATGAATTGCATAAAAGAGTTAATATATACTTAATTGGAGTAGTAAGTACCTATTAGCTTAGAATTATTTTCTAGCTAAAGTTTAGATGATTATTTGGATATATGTGCATAAATTTCAGATTTTTATGTTATTCTTATATGCCATTTTCATGTTGAAAATTCATGAAGGATCAAGAACCTTTATAAATACTTTTGAATGTTTATTTCATTCTTATACCATGCCTTACATTTAAGGATACCAGTATGAGTATGTATAAAAGATTTAGACTTGAAAAGTTACAAGAAGAAGTTTTAGAAAGAAAAGATTTTTGGGAGTATCTTTTATTCTGAGAAGGGGTCATCGTCTAGGCCTAGGGTCCTGACCAAGGCGTTGACTTCCGGAAACTACTTGTGCCAAAGTAGGGAGCACACGAGCCGAGGGTCTCGTTACTGAGAATTTACTTAGCCATGCTAAGGTATGAGACATGAGCACCGAGAACCATGAAGCGAGTGGCACCTCGCGGATTGGGTCTATTCGATCAGGTTAGGATCGAACTCGTGCCGATCACACGATGACAGAGACACAATTAAGTCAAGATAGTTGGAATTCCCAAATTATAAAGTGAAGTATTTTTTTTTATAAGAAAGAAAAAGAAAAAAAATTCTTTTAGAATATTCATAAACTGCTATTATGCAATTTTTTAGAATTATTCTTATAAGCTTTATGTTTTACATGCATTTAGAATTTTTGCGCATAATGTATATGTTATTAAAGTTTCGCCCCCTGTTGTTGAGACTCACTAAGTATAATGGATGGTACTGACGTTCTCTTTTGGGAACCTACGTTGGTCTGCGGTACAACGTAGGAACCGGATTTGCAGGCGAGCAGGCTACGAGTTTGGACTTCCTTCTCTTCCAGTGCTATTGGTGAGCTCCGCTTTTGTTCGTGGAGTATTCCTTAGAGTCATCTTTATTTAGTTATTTCTTTGTTACTTAGAGAACTGGCCAGGAAATCTCATGTCTTGAGCAGTGCGTCAATTTATTAGTAGAGGCTTCATAGACATAGTCGTTGGGTTAAAATTTAGATGTTTTTGATAATAACTTAGTAGTATTTTATTGGTTACTATGAATAAAGTTTTGGAGTTGATTTATTTAAATGTTTAAATTAATCAAAAATATTTGGTTAGAGTATTGCCTTGTTGCATATAAAATTTGGAGTTATCATAGATTTAATAAGCAGAGATGGTTCGCTCGGTCATGTTTAGTGATCGAGTGCCGGTCCCGGCTTGTTCAGAAAATGGGTCGTGAGGCATAGTTAGTTGATTGCTTGATATCCTTTGCCAGAGTGTTCTTAATAGTACGTTATATTTTTACAGACCTATAGCTCTTTAGTTCGGTCTTCTTTTCAAAAAAAAATCGAATCAATTGAGACATGCTATATCAACTAGAATGAAACATTTTCTAAAATTACAATTCTTTGAGACCACTGTTTAATTGTTCAAAGATCTCAATTATCAATGCTGTCACACAATATCATGCAAACCAAGTTAGTAACAATAAAATGGCAACATTTATTTATTCATGAGTACCTCATGCTTGAGAGTGAGGATACGGGCGATAAGGGCAAAGAAGAACCTTTATGTTCTAAGTAACAAAACCATGATCCTTTATACCACAAATCAACAATCATTCTTGTCTAGAAAAAGAACAACTTCAATTCACATCTTACAAGCAAAAGAATGAAGGATTCAAGCAGATGAAACTTACTGTATAACATCATGCTTTAAGATTATTAGTAGAACTGTAAATCACTATGCCTCAGTTGCCACCTTGATGAAGACATCCTCCAATGTTGTGTCAGCCAAACCCCAAGACTGGACTGGAAATCTCTCCTTTGCTTGTCTAACTGTTAGGAACACATCTGAAAATTTCACCTCATCCTTTGGCAGCTCAAATTTCTGAGTTCCATACAAATGATATGTCTTCTTCGCATTTGGAGATAGATGTTTCACTAAGTCTTCCACTTCACTTCCATTTTCGGGTGATGTAGTCATGGTGAACATGTAGGATCCCCCGTACCTAGCCTTTAACTGCCATTTCACAGGTCAACATATTACATACTATATGGTCAGAAGGATGTTCCAGCATACACACTATAGCTTTACCAGTAAATAAAACTCTCCATTCAGCGGGGTTATACAGAGGGAGTTTCTGCTAATTGGACGGTATAGAGGTAGCGATTTTAGAGTACCATGATTTCCGATGAGGCGTCAATTGTTAGAAATAGTGCCTTCGGGGAAATCTGATAGAAAAATATAAATAAATGGTCATGAAATAAAATCACGGTGGGCCCACTTCCCAAATACAGTATGCAGAACATTAAAAAATGAACTTAGCTTCCAATATGAGCAACCTATGGGGCAATAACACGTAAGTATTTATAGAAATACGGGAATTCATCCCTCTCCATCCGCGAGGTCATAAGTTCTTTCTTTTGTTATCTACAGATAAGAACGAATCGGATCGATTCGACTGATATGATAGATGGAATGAGAGTTTGTGTTCTAATTGGTTAGGACTTTGTTTCCCTTTCATTATCTTCTGCTCTACTTGTATAGGTTGGGAAAGGGCCGGGTGAATTACTTTTGGGAGCTAAGTCGAAGATCTCGGTGATTTTATGAGTGGTTGATAAACTGCGATTGCACTTTTCTTTAGAAAGTCCCATGGCTGTGAGGCTTGGCAGATAAAGAAAACGGTGGATACTTTTCCGGGTAGAAGGTGACAACCCAAGGTGGCTCTTAGCTACACATCAGTGCTCAAATTCCTTAATCGTTATTGCCCAGGCTTCGATGATCAACCCCGGGCACATTTAGGTTTTGATCTTCGGCCATCCAGGTCCTCGGGACCCAAAACTATATTATTCAACTATATTTCCTTTAAAATGAAAAGATGCAAAAGGTGTTGATACTTCCTATCCACATAGAAACCTCTCTCTTCCACACGTTACCAGTGGATGCTACAACCGCTATCACTTTGGCAGCAGGATGGGAATAAAGGTTGAGGAGGCAGGGAAGAAAAGGTTATTTGCTATTGGTTTACCCTTATATCAAGCCTTGGTACGGCCTACACACGATGGATGAAGGTTTTGGCAAGGTTAAGAATGGATGGTACCTATAATCAGACCCAACTGTAGCAGTACTTGAGAAGAATACGATGTGCATTAAAGCTAACATGTTTATGCAGACATATTATGGGCTTTGAATTTCATACTCATTGAAAGTATGCTCATCTCATATTCTGCAATTTAAAATTCACTTCCAGATTCCAGAATCCACGTTTTACACAAGTTCATTGATCCTTAACTTGTTTCAGAGCCTTCCGTTTTTGTTAACAAAGAATTATGGAATCGCATAGATTTTTCCGGTACTTCTGCTCTAAGATATTCATATGGATCAATGAAATGAGCATCACATGATGAAAATTAATAAAATTTGATCACACTAGATAAGAATTTAGCAATCATATAATGGAATGATTCAGCAATAAAAAAAAAATATCCAAGCTCCAATTGCCACTCTCCCCACCCTACGCACGCCCACTCCTTCAATAGATGTTATCCTAGCTAATTCAGTAGGAAACTAATCTAGAATAATACCTTCTTCCAGCAATTCCGAAAACAGATACAAGCCTCAAATGTGACGGTCAAGTTCCAAAAAATTGAATTGTAAACTAGCTGGTAAGATCATAACAGTCACCTCATCTGTAGTTCCCAAGCACTGGAAGTTTCCATCCACAAAGATACCTATCCTATCACAAAGATATTCTGCCTCATCCATCGAGTGTGCTGAGAGGAAGAGAAAGAAAAAAATGTTATCCCTAAATGACAGCAGAATGGAACATAGAGCCTAAGTTTGCTCCATTTTCTAAAGATGCATAACAATGTTACGGGCATGTAATTATCGCATGGCAATTGCAGGCAAGACTTCAAGACAACTAAATAGTAGCAACCCAAAACAAAACTTGTATAAGTAAGAGTGGAGTAGAGTACTGGTGAGAATGATTGCTCTATCTTGCTTTGCATGCTTCACGACATCCCACAACATTTTACGTGAAGCAGGATCAAGTCCGGTGCTGGGCTCATCCATATAGACAATCTTAAAAAATTTGACTTCTGTTAGTAATAACCAACTGGAACCCAGAACTTCAGGACAATTTCAAGGCATAATATAAGAGGACAGATCTGTACATACTTTAGGGTCCCCAATCAATGAAATGGCTACACTGAGTCTTCTCCTCATACCGCCACTATATTTTTTTGCTAATCTGTCAGCAACTCCTCCTTGGGAAAGATTAAAACTTTTAAGAGATTCCTCCACTGCCTGTTGCAATAGGATAGTATCAAAGAGAGGAAACCAAAATGCATTAAACAGTAAATCATCGTGATATAGGGCTTTCTCGGAATATCACTAAACAAATTAATAAGAAAACTATCCAAACTGTTCCTCAATTTTGGCTTTAGATAAGCAGGTGTTGAAATGACGTTGATGGTTATGTTACATACTTGGCTTAAAGCAGCACCCTTGAGATTTTTCAGTCTTCCATAAAAGAGTAAGTGTTCCCTTCCTGTTAGGGTATCCCAGAGCAAGCTAATAAGCATTGGAGAAACAGAAAAATGGAATGAGTCAACACTTCAAAATTCAAAACAAGAGCAAAAATGACGCCGCAAGTGTTCTTGGCCATGATGAAAACAAATAAACTTACTCATGTTGTGGACACACACCCATGCTACCATATATTCCGTTCATTTGAGTCCGCAAATCTAAACCCTCAACATACGCACTACCAGAGCTTGGCTCCAAAAGCCCAGTCATCTATCATTTAGTACCATAGCTTGCTTGATAAGTTCCAACATATTGAGAATGATAGGAAAAGAGTGCAATTTACATAATTCACACCAGATCTTTATTTACCCCATGATAACATGGCGTATGGTTTTTTTTCTTTTCTATATAACATGGTGTAGGTGGGTAGCTAAAATTCGTTCCCAGTTACTTTAGATAATTTTACTAACCATGCCAATAAAAGTAGTTTTGCCTGCACCATTTGGGCCAAGCATGCCAAAGCATTCCCCACGCGGTAATGCGAGAGTTAATCCTTTAACTGCAATTTTATCAGGGTTCCCATCCTTTCCTGGATACATCTTTTTGAGGTTGTAGCAAATGGCAGAATAATTCGAATGTGGCTTTTCTAGCAACTGTTCAACCTTCTCTCTCTGCAAAAGAGAGCCAGAAAACGAGAATGAGATGACTCCAGTATAGGCATAGTGCAGGTCAATTCAAGTGACAGCGACTAAAACACAGAAAGCCTCCAAAAAATCATATTGAAGCCATAACTCAACCTCTAAAGCTAACTCATAATATGAGGATTTTCCAAGACAGTATAAGAAGACAACAACCTATACAGTGAACCAATGTGAGACAATATGACACCCATGCACGGTCAGGCCAAGGCATTTCAAATGTGGACAACATAATATATGGGAACCAATATTGGGTAAACTAAGAATAGAAAAGGGTTTGACTCTGATACAATGTAAGAAAATAGATTTTCCGTCTAACTCAATCCCAAAAGCTAGCCCATGAGGTAAAGATTGCCAAACTCAGAAGGAGAAAATAGCTCATTCCCTATCCCCGGCTTCCCCCTCCCCCTCCCACTCCCTCCCTCCTCTGCATGCCTAGGACTAGACATCTGGCTTAAACCTCGATGTACCCTTGGTGTAATTCAACTCCAAAAGCTAGCTCATGAGGCGAGAATCGCCCAACACCATAGAAATATAACATCCCGTTACTTCAACTAACATGGGACACTTAATACCCTGCATGCCTAAGACTGGACATTTGGAGCATGAACAATAAAACTTGGGGACCCAACATTTGCTAAACCAAGAATTGGGATGAGTTTTCCTCTAATGCCATGTTAAGAAAATCAACATTGTCCAAAAATATACAAGGAGACAACAACTCATTCTATCAACTAATGTGGGACTCTACCACCCTCCCCAAGGTTAGACATTTGGAGCGTGAACAACATAATATCGAGGCTCAACATTTGGTAAACCAAGAGTGGGGTAGGTTTGACTATGATATCATGGATAGAAGTACACATAGGACCTAGTTAAACCCCAAAAGCCAGCTCATGAGCTCAGTATTGCCCACAATCATATAACAAGACAACAACCCATTCCCTCAACCTATGTGGGACTCATAACAACCTCTGCATGCTCATGACTGGATATCTGGAGCGTTGACAATATATCTTTGGGGCCCAACTAGTTCGAAGCATTGTGCTTGCATTTATGGTCCATGAATTCATGAACCACTTCAAAGACTTTTGTACATGAAAATCTTAAGTAAAGGAGGCAAGATGAATCACCTCTTCGGAAACGTCATTGTCTTCAATTTGAACACTAGATTCCGCGCTCTGAAAAGAAGGTTTCTCCAATGATGGCGAATGCTTCTTTTGAGAATTTGGCAAGAAGAACAGAAGACTCCGACGGTTTCCACTTCCAGATGATATAACTTGGTCAAAGTAATAGGAAACAATCAGAAATACCACCCACTCCATTGACATGATAATCAGAACCTCTCTCATGCCATTATTGCTGTTACTAAGATACTCCCAGGGCATCCCATAAGTCCCTACCCTGAATCCCCCACGGGCATACTGGGACAGCTCATATAACCCTCGATAAAGAGAAAATCCAGGGTATAATTCCATGAAAATTATCCAACCACCTACTCCACCAACAAAAAAAAGAAAAGAAAACACCCCATGTTATTGTGGATGAGAGATACAAGTAGAATCCAAATATAATGAATAAATGAAGAAGAAAAAAGCATTAGACCAGAAAATAAAATTACTGCTTGAAGTAATCCACCAGAATTTCTATTTCTACTGAAACACAACAGGAGTAGATAAACAGCCATAATTGTCCAAACCACCAGATCAGGTGGAGGAATTATACCACATTGGTTGTCCAGAATACATAATGGTGACAGGCTATGATGGATCGGAACTACACCATTCTTTTCAGAAGTATTTGTAAGAAGTGTCTTTGGAAAAGAACATGGAACATCAATTAATAGATATTGCCAAATTGATGGGCTTTTTTTCCCTGTGAAAATGATCTATTTAAGATAACATGAAAAATATGAAAGGACAGTCGACTGTTTCATTTGTCATAGGTACAAAGAACCAAGCGATCTCGCAGAGAAGCAGACTGATCGGATGCGTAACTCGTAACGCAATTTTAGGCCTTCCAACATGTGGACATGCCTTGTTTCCTTAACCTTGAGCTGATCTAATTATTTTTCCATTTTGATCCTCTAAAGCTACTTGGAAGAGAAGACAAAAATAACGAGTCAAAGGCTACATCTAGAGCTGCCACCTCCCAAACAGCCAGTAAAATATGCTCAAGTGGACTTAAGGAATGATTAAGATACAGAAAACAAATTTATCTCTCTTATTTTAGATCAGAGGATTAAGATAAAGTTTCCGGCAGCTTTGCACCTAATCCAAGATGTATTGAGCAGTATTTATCGTGTTATAATGTAAAAGACATCAGTTAAAAAGAGTACAAGATCAGTTCCTTGATAACAAAATGAGTCTTATAAAGTTGAGTGAGTTGGCAAAGCTATAAAGTGCCCACATTTATCAGAAGATAATTGTCTACCACAGTTAAAGGTAGAATAATAGATTTATGAACAAAGTAATTGGGTTAACCTACTTACGAGGAAATGATGCATCATCAACTAGGGGCTGGAAAAGGAGAAAAGCCAAGATCCCCGTCCCAAAGACAATTGTATAGGCAACAACTGCAACATCCATTGTTAAGGTTATTATTCATGAAAATCGATCCTCTTTTGAGTTGATTACTCATGTACTGCAAAGAACTTCTACAAACTTCTGCACTGGAACCAACCTGAGGCAGTCTTCAGATTTGAGAATACTGCAGCTAATAGAAAGGCCATAGAGATTTGCAGGTTTGTGAAGACAAAGTAAAAGATGCACTGGACACCATATGAATTCAGCTTGAAAATCGTTAACCCTGTAAAACAAGAAAATATATTGAACCAGCTCGTGTAAACGTGAAATAAGCAGCTGAACTGTGCCGTATTACCTGTCAATACACCAAATCCAAAATAACAGCACATGTAGATCAAAGATATGACAACAAAATATGCGTAAGTAATCATCCAATAAGGAACATCTCCAAGGCCATGCATCTTAATCATGATCCGTAACTTCTGTTGCTTCTCGTAAACCAGCGATGATAATATAACCTACATTAAAAGAACTGTCCACTTATATCAAGATGGAAGAAGTGAAGCAGTTCTGTAGTCAGATAAGTTTATAACTCTACATAGAAAATGTAAGAAAGTAACTAATATCCTTGTCTTAAATACCAAAAGAATCATACTCTTGCAATTTTTGTTCTCTGGAAATGCCTTTCAAGTAGGAAATTATGATCAGAAAGACATAGTAATTTCAAAAAGATAAACATTTACTTTCATGAACACGGAGCAGTTATGGTTTTAGTCGTGCATGTATCGGATGTCAAAACAGGGCCCATCCCGTGGTTGCATCATTTGGCTTTCAACTTTGAATATAATCACGACATAAAACAGTTACCTAAAACATCTAATCTTTTATATTATGAAAATGGTCTAACCTATGATATTCGATCACTAAGACTATCACACCTAATTATGAAAGAACACACAAAAGTATTGATCTCAGTAATTCTGATATATTCCTTTCTTCTCTTAGTTATTAACAAAATATTTATGAACTTTCTCAAGATAATGGGATAAACTAAATATTATACCAATCACAAGATTTTTATGCAAAAAAAATTCTAAATTCTAACCAAAACTTGGATATACCTTAGCTCCTAATTTCTATAGGGAAAAACTTAGCATGAAGAGGAAAAACTGTTGAAGACATAATTAAGTAAATAAAAGTGTATTATCTCTAATAGCTTAAGCTTTTAGATGAGATGGTCACACAGTTCAACAAAAACAAAAGGGAGAAGGGGCTTAAAAGTTAATAATCATGTAAGATCGATTGAAATTGGCTCTTGAAAGTTTTAACAAAGAATTATCAACTGAGAGAATCTTAAGCACTAAAATGTATATACATTTTTGTTTCTCCAAATGAATGCTTTTGAACTTGTTTGTTATATTACATTACATAAAAATGTGACGCGAAGTCTTTTTGTTACAATTTATGCTTATTTAGGGAAATGGAAAGACAGAACTTCAATTTTCTTGGAGCATTAGATGTATGTATTTTTGTTCTGAACTCTGAAGTGAGGATAACCATACACTTCATTTGTATGGTGCTTTTGCAAATCTAGATGCTGTAAAGGATTTGGAAACAGCCTACTATCAAAAAGTATCACATGAAGTGGATCTTTCACCATGTAATTGTAGTTATAAAGTAAGTATTTGTGACTGGACTAACTTCAAAAGTGGATTTGAAGTTCCAGGATCAGCTCTAATGTAATAAACGAAAACAATAATAGAATATAAGTAGATAAAATCTTTTTTTCATAACAGCTGAAGCTCGAAAACTATATCTATGGACCGCTAAAATGACTTCAACTCGAAAGAAAGTAAATCATCAAAACACTAGAAACGTCTAATAAATGATAAATGCAATAAACTTCCACCAGAAAAGCATCTTTTGACGCAACCATACTCTTCACAAACTAAATAAATATTTACCGGAAATATTTGTAGAATGACCCATGTAAAAAAGACAATATTGAGAAACGTAGATATGTCATCTGGCCTTCGGAAGCCACCAGGAATTGGCATCTCAGCTACAAAATCTAGAACCATCTTCGTAGAGGGACCACGTAAAAACTGGAGATAGGCATTCGTTACCTACACAGAAAAGCATAAGAATCTCATATGTCCAACATGCTGCCAACAGCATTCAAATATTGTTGTACAATCAAGGAAATTTAGAACAATAAAATGTGAAATACATTGCATCAAGAAGAAGGTGTGCAAATGTTGGCACCAAGCATTAGAACTTAGATCAAGTTAGTATTTGCCAGCACATATTCTCAAATGTTGGCACCAAGCATTAGAACTTAGACCAAGTTAGTATTTGCCAGCACATATTCTATTAGTAACCAAGCTGTCTGTTGCATCTTTAGTTTGTTCGTTATAGAGTCTATCTAAAAAATACTACTTATAAATTTCAAGCTTTCATATATTTGCTCCTTTATCTACACAATTTCTCATGATTCCTAATTTGCTATGTTAATTCAAGTTCGCATTACTACTTCCAATCAAATGATGCTCTCTCACTATTTGTTCAAAGCTTGTGGTAAGGAGAAACATCATTTGATGCTGAAGATGAAGATTTAGGTTAATTTGTAAAAGCAGCAAGCTCCACCTGCTAAGTACAATCCAACAATTAACTGAAAAGAAATTAAGAATATTTAAACTATATAGCCTTTTTATTGATTTGGTAAAGCTTCTATTCAGTGCATAAAAAGGGTATAGGGATATACCATATTCTCAGCACGGGGTATTTTCAACAATTGAGGTTCATCACCTAGATGAAATTCCTCATAAGTAGAATTGTATTGAATGTTGACGTTGAAGTTCTCTCCACTTGTATCCAAGAAATCATAAGCTGTGGGAGACGAGAAAAGTATCAGTGGGAAGCATATCCCTGCGGGGATATCAAGACGTGAAACTATAAATTCCAGGAATCTAAGAGAATAACCTGCCAAAACTTCATTTAGTTTCCCCTCTGTATTTCCTTCTCTGAATCCTTTGAATTGCTCATCATTAATCTCCGCAGAGGTATTGCGCCACAAATTTAAACCTTCCACGCATATGACCTCTAAATGTGGTGTAGAAGTAAAATTTAGTGCATGTTACAGACTTCTACAGTTTAAAAATATTACTCAAGAAGAAATTGGGTACATTATAAGCATATAGAATGCCTAAGGACAGGGAATGAGCAAATAAAACTCACACTAAGAGTCGGATTAAAAAGTTTTGCAGAGTAGCATAAGAAACGATTGAACTTCACGGGCTTCATTTTAAATTGTTTTTTTACTGCATAAATCTGATGACATTGCAGAACTTGGAAAATAAAACAAAAGAGATAGATCCAGCTATGTTCTAAAGATATTAGCACCAACAGACAGTATCAAAAGACATTACCAAGTTGCAGTCCTTCTGATGTGGAGTTTGTGGAGAGCGAAGGTATTGCAGCAGAACATTGAGGTCGCACATGAAACAGTAAGTTTGGGACATATGACGAATAATAGCTGATGTTTGTTCCCTGAAATATCTTCCAAAATCACATATTACAGAATGGTAATAAAAAACATGATAAGCAGAATAAAGACTTCAAATTTGCTACAACCTAACTCAACAATCAAGACCAAGATTCAAGGATAGGAAACAATAGAAAATGAGGGAATCAGAATGAAGAGGAAAGAGAACTCACGAAAACCCCATTGGCAATAGTTTCAAAATCAGAAGTTGAATTTGGTTCAGGAGAATCTATGAACAGATTCCCAGCCACACCTACCACAATTCACAAATTAAATTTAGAAAAATTGAGCAGACTCACCCTTTTTTTTAGGGTACTAAAGGTAGCATATGAGAAAAACAACAAGTTTACTTTCTCCAAGGGTTCTGTTGTTCCCTGTGATAAGTACTGTTGCAGGACAAGAACCAGTTTCTCTGCAAGACGCATCAGGCAAGCCAGAAAATGGCAATGAATCGGTCTTCACGGCACGAAATTGGGGAGAAGGGATTTGCAATAAAGGAGGAAATTCATCAGGAATGGAGGGGCCTTGTTTCTCTCTTTTAGCTTTGTTGCCGTAGCTTTGTAAAACACCTAGCAATATAAAGAGAAGTGCTGGGAACAAAATCACCTTCAAGTGTGACTTCACATGCCGTTTCTAAAATGTGGAAAATAAACCAAAATCAATAGTCAGAAACTATATATGTGATTTCTCTTATTCATGTGACTAATGAAATCAAACTCAAAGAAAAAGAATCCAAAAACAGATACAGAAACTCGGTAATTATGAAAACAACGAGTTATTGATCACTTACATGGTATATGAGGTTCTTGCGGAACAAAGCATTAGCTTGGTTCAAAAAGTGAGCCATTGATGAAAAAACGTTACTGTTTCCGAATCCGAATAAATACAAGAGAAGAGCTGGGAATTGGGATGTCCCTTTTACTTCACATTGGTGCAACTAAGTGCATGTTCGACTTTACCGATGAATATGAACTGATGCCATTTGTAAGCTTCTTCAACGGTTTTCTTTATGCCAAAATTACCCTTTCTGAAAGTCTAAAATGCCCCTCTCGAGTTTCTTGTCTTAATAATTTGTTGTCTTAGAGCCCCGACAAATATATATACTCTCTCCGTTCCAATTTACGTGAATTTGTTTGATTAGGCACGGCGTTTAAGAAAAAAAAAGACTTTTGGAATTTGTGGTCCTAAACAAGTTCAAATAGGGCCTAGAGTATTTGTGTAGTTATAAAAACTTCTCATTAAAGGTAAAATTGTAATGTTAAGCTAAATTGTTACCAAATTTAGAAAATGTTCATTCTTTTTGGAACGGACCAAAAAGTAAATAGGTTCACATAAACTGGAATAGAGGGAGTATAAGACACTAGGAAATATGTTTTGAAAACATCTGTTCAAACACATTTTCATCTCAAAATTAAACTTCACTCAAATCAGATTTTTCAAAACAAATTTGAAAATCTTTGGACAACTTAATTCGTTAATTACAATGAAATCCAATTAGAATATCCACGGCTAGCAAGAAAGAAGCATCCTCACTGCTGCCTTGTATATCATCATTAATCTCCATATTGATCTCCGTTTATGTAATATTCTCTACCTATTGAAAATGGTTCAGCATTCATGACTGATACCAACAATTTACCACCTTTTAGATAGAGGCAGACTAGAAATTTATATACTGAGATTAAAAAAATATATCAGGATGTCAGAATTCGACTTGAGCTTTTGACCTAAAGTAATTTTTGTATGGGGTAAAATTGGTTTATAATAAACGGAAAAGGTCCAAATATGTTCTTGAACTATATGAAATTGAGCACATTTATCCTTCGTTAATACTTTAGCTCATATATGCCCTTACCGTCACATAGTTGGTCCATATATGCCCTTTTCAAAACGGATTCCACCCAAACGAACTAGAAGGGGAAAAAACATAAGAAAGAAAAAAGAAGAAAGAAAAGAGAAAGGTAAAGAAAAAAATATTAATAATAAGAAAATTAGTGTTTGTAATACACTTTAATACAATTAAAGAAAGAGCTAATTAGTTTGGGTAGATTCCATTTCGAAAAGGGCATATAAGCACCAACTATGTGACGGTAAGGGCATATATGGACCAACTATGTGACGGTAAGTGCATATACGGGCTAAAGTATTAACGAAGGATAAATGTGCTCAAATTCGTATAGTACAAGGTCATACTTGGACTTCCTTAGATTAAATGATCGAATGGTAAAGTGACACGTGGAGCCGAACACAGGTAGAAAGCAAATCAAGTAACAACCAATACCGGGAACAACAGCTACAATAGGTGTCGGATAGACCCCAAAGGGGGCAAGGTCAATGTGAGCAGATCAAATTTTTGTCATCGGATAGCAATCAATAAAGAATATTCTTAGGCATCAAATAGGCAGTCGTTACAGAGAATATTTGCATTCATGATCTGTCGTTACATATTCATCACTAGCTCCTTTATTGTCATTTATGAGGGGCTTGATCCTAGGATCTTGTTTCTCCGGATATAGCTATAAATAGTAGGTTCAACAGCCATCATAAGAGACGAAATCCTTGACAAAACTTATGTTGTATTCTATTTTCAAGCTCAATCAAATAACTTTATTTTCTTTTTCATTGTTCTTATTTCTGTCCTCGGAGGCGTTGCTCTCCGAGCCAAGCTTGTCATTTCCTTCAATTTTAATCGCTAAGTTTTATTTTTAATCTTATTTATTTACTATTTGTGGATCAAATCAGTTCACTTGTATATAAACCACGTAACAAATTCAACTATATCGTTTTCTGGGTAAAAGGTTTAGCGCCTACCGTGGAGCTTAGACAGAGTTGATCCTTGCATTTATTACTAACTTATTTGAATCTTTGTTCCTTGGCAAAAAAAATCAAAAATGGCAGCTAACGATGCCAACATCGCACACAACGTTGAGGGACATGAAAATCTACCTCAACATGAGGATTCAATCAGTGACACCCACAACTAAGGGGACGAGGCAACCCCGGTTCATAAAGGACAATATCATCGGCACGTACGGGAGCCAACTTCTGATGACATGGAAGAGGAACACATTGTGAAAATAGTGAGAATCTTAAGAGAGAAACAGAAAGCCATCGTGGGCTACCTTTCAAGATAGGAACAAGTGATGACGGAATTGAAGCAAACATTGTCAAGCGCTTCCAACAACGCAAACGGAAGGGGTCCGATTCTTCCCAGCGCTCCTGCAAAGAGCTGATAAATATACCCGGTGGGGTAAGGTCGATTTTGACGGTGCCGGGAAGACTAGTGGATCTGGTAACGATAATAGTAATGATTCATTCAAAACCAAGCTCATGAGATTTATGAGGGAAATGAACAAACGAATGGATCAAAATGTGAAGGAGTTTCATGCTCGAATGGATCATATTCTGGGTGCACCACCAGTTTTGAAGGGCCTAGATTCGAGGAAGTACACTTAGTTGTCATTTAAACCAAGCACAGCACCGGAGTTAAATCCGAAAAGGTTCAAGATGTCGTACATACCAAAATATTATGGGACTTCGGATCCTCAGGAGCACATCACAACTTATACAAAGGCTGTGAAAGGGAACCATTTGGCTCAACATGAGATTGAAACGGTTCTTCTGAAAATGCTTGGAGAGACCCTCACGAAGGGAGCCCTGACATGGTATTCACTCTTACTTGAGCATTCAATTGACTCTTTTGAAATGCATGCAGATTCATTGCCTATGTCGAGGCCAGAAAGGTCCAAGCTAGGAATGGACATATTCAGGAGTGCACAAGGTGATTCTGAACTGTTGCGAAATTTCGTGATCAGATTCTAGAAAGAGAGGATGGTGCTACCAGTCGTACCAAACGAATGGGCAACGGAAACGTTCACAAAGGGTTTGAATCTGAGGAGCTTCGACGCCTCCCAAAAGCTGAAGAAAAGTCTGCTTGAATTCCAAGTTACTACATGGGCAGATATTTATAACCTCTATGAGTCAAAAATAAGAATAGAAGACGATCGACTCGAGTTCCAAACATCAACTAAGGGATGGGACCTTTTGTAACTAGGTGGTTACGTCAATTTTTATCTTGATTTCAAATTTTATTTTCTATCTTTGAGATTTTGTTATGGATTAAAAGATACTGTTATTTTTTTAAATAAAGATCATGGCAGCTCATGAACAGAGGCGGATCCAGAATTTTAAGCTTATTGGTTCCTATAGCGATCTCAAGTTAATCTACGTGATAACTGGACCAACAAACTGGGTTCAAAGCTAAATATTCTTATATTTTTAATAAACTTTTTAGTACAAATACAGGGTTTATGAAAAAGTTACTGGATTCATGGAATCCGTAATGTTTGCTCTAGATCCGCCCCTGCTGATGAGCATGCACCTCGACTAGTTCATTAGGTATCTGTTACCTCTCACCAGTATTTCACTAGTCACTAAAGTTTGATTTTAGGGGGGAAATTACCTTAAGTATTAATTTGAACTCTGATCTCCTATTTTTTCACTTACTTCATTAAATATGATGAGGTCTCCCCTTGGACAAATCTTCTTATAACCAAATACATCAAAAACTCCCTCAAGAGCAATTCTTTCATATAGAAAAGCCTTAATATTGGTTGGGAAGTTAGCTCTAAAGGCACTGCCTGGACAGTAAGTAACACTTTGTCTTTTGATGTCTGGAACACACGATGGATTCCCAATTGCCAACCACTCCAAAATAACTCTAACCTAAACCTTACGCTTAAAGACCTCTACCAGAATAACACTTGGTACCTAAACCTTACGCTTAAAGACCTCTACCAGAATAACACTTGGTCTTTAAATAAAATTTCCTTTGACATTCCTCATATGATAACCAACAAAATTAATTCCATTATCTTACCAACTAGTAACCTAGATGATAGAGTTTATTGAGGGTGGATGTAAGGCCCCATCAAAAAATTTCCTAATGATTAAATATTTTAAAGTGCGACTTCGGGGTTAACACGTCATTTCTTAAAGCATAAGTAGTATCATATTAAGACAATGAGCTCCAAATTCCATTTTGATTGAAGCATTAGATTCGTATTGAAATTTCGAAGCCATAGCAAAATGAAATGTGGACATTCGGACATCGTATGAGAAAGTTATGTCCGTTTCTGTGTCTTTCCCATCACCAGCATCCAGGGTAGCATGGGGCGCTAGCCCTGGCGCTGGGAATTTTTGAGATTATGGAACCAGCGCCACAGGTAGCGCCCCATGCCACCTGCTGTGCTGCAATATTAAGTTATATATGGGGTTTATTTTTTCCCACTTTATTTGGACGAACCTTGGGGTTCTTCTTCACTCTCTCAAGACCTCCAACTCTCCCCATTTTCAAGGTAAGTAATTCCTACTAAGTTGGTGTTTCATTCCATCAATTCCACCCTAAAACTAACTCAATCCTCCATAAAATACTTAGATTTTCAAGAAATTTCTTCAAGAACTCAAAAGGAGAGTTTTGCAAGATATCTTCCAAAAGGTAATCCAATACCCTTAGGCTTACATGCATGGATTTATTATGGGAACATGAGTATGAATTAAGTATTGGGACTCATAGGATGGTGATTGGAAGCCATAGTTTGCCAATTTAAATACATAACCATTGTAG
The DNA here is from genome assembly GCF_000715075.1 of Nicotiana tabacum. NCBI lineage: Eukaryota > Viridiplantae > Streptophyta > Magnoliopsida > Solanales > Solanaceae > Nicotiana > Nicotiana tabacum. The sequence continues at coordinate 117,719,166 of NC_134087.1, forward strand.
AGATTGAAAGGTAATTATTTGATGAAATTTTGTTGGTTGGGTGTGGATAGATGGTTATGCATGTGATGTTGGAAGTTATAAAATATTTAAGAATTATGGGGGGGGGGGGGTAAATTGTTGGTAAATGACAGTAGTTGGATGAACAAATTCTATGGCTATGAGATATAGAGATTTATGCCTACTATGTGTTTGATAAAGTGTCAAAACGGCCTAAAACTATGGAATTTTTACTAATGATGGTTCCATTGGAATTGATATTGTAGATTGAAGTTTCTTAGTATAGTAGATCATTGTAGTATTATTAAGGGATGAATTTCAGGTATGTATGGCTAAAACCACCTCTTTTTTGAATTGAACCCCTTGGTGTTCATGCTATCGGTGTAAGTCTCAAATTGATTGTTATAGAAGTTACTATTCCGAAATGTACTTGCATTGAAAAATATATGTACAATATATGTGTTCCAAGGCTTTCATTATGTTATCTTATCATTTGAAGATGTGTTAAAAATACGGAATGTGTGCTACAAATGCCTAGACTTCAAGTCAAATTTGAATATAGATTGTTATGCCAAAGTATGTGAAAGCCTCTATATGCCTAAGACTTATAATCGCTCACGTGTGTACTTAATATCTTGAATTGAAAGGCTTGTTTTGTTGAGAATGATGATAATGCTTGAGATTGATTAAAGTGAGTATGAAATATGAAATACGGCCAAAGGCCAAGGTATGATATAACAATTGTGGCCAAAGGCCAAGGTATGATATAACAATTGTGGCCAAAGGCCAAGGTATGATAATGCTGGTGTTGTTTAAGGCTTTTATTAATTTTATGATTACTTCCTTCTTGTACTATTGTTCTTTCTAATAAGATTATGTTTAGTTATACATACTAGCACCATTCAACGGTACTAACGTCTCTTTTATCGGGGGCGCTGCTCTTTAAATGGATCCAGGTGGTTCCATAGCAGGCAGTGTTGACCAGCGTTAGCAGTACATCATCCTCCTCCCAACAGTATTGGTGAGTCCCATTTCCATTCGGGGTCATGCATCTTTTGTTCATTATGTATCGTACTTGAGGTATAGCCGGGGCCTTGTTGCCGGCACTTTTGTAGTACTCTCTTTTGTATCTATTTAGAGGCTCCGTAGACACTATGTGGGTTGTATATGGGTATTAGAAAGGTCAATGGATTATGTTGTGTTTTAGACTTTTGTTCCGCTCAATCGTAAGGATGTGTGTATTTTGAAATTTAAAAAAGATGTAATATGTGAAACGATTTAGCAATGTTTACATGATCTTCCTATTGTTTAATTAATGAAAATATGCCTCATCTTGTGCATAAGTGAGTTCGATAGAAGGTGTCTAATAGGCTTGTTCGACCGAGTTCACTCGGTTGAGCGCCGATTGCGCTCCCCGAGGTTAGGGCATGACAAACTTAGTATCAGAGCCTAGGGTTTTAAAGTGTCCTAGGATATCTCGGAGTCGTGTCCTGTAGGGTCCTTCTTATCGATGTGTTGTCGCCCACATCTATAAGTTGGAGGCCACATGGACATTTAGGAATGCTACCCTTCTTCAACATTCTAGATCATGCGATAAAGCTTGACTATAAGATTGTTTTCTAACTCGTGCATTGAGAATCAAGGTAAGTTTAAACACTCTTTCATCTATTCCAAGTAATGTTGTCATATGACATGAGAAGTGGGAAAAAGGACTGAATATGAAGGAGATGGAACATCCATCTTGTTGAACGAATGGTATGGACATATAAGATAAGCACATAGTACCATGAGCATACTTTATATGAGAAGTGTTAGACGTGATTACCCACATCCAAAGAGATATTGATTTGATAAATGAGACATAAGCTTGAATAGCACATGTGGGTAGTGTGGGAAACATGTAAATGATCCTAAGTGTAAAAGAAAATTGGTTATATAAGTATGTGATATATGGAAGGCATGACCAGGAGACTAATGGTGAGAGTGTAAGTCTCTCCTAGGAGATAAGAAGTTATGAAAGGAGAGTCAATTGAACCCAGAATGAGAAGACCCTTGTACTATAAATTTTATCAGAATCCAAAAATGTACGAAGTTGTATTACACTCCTAAAGGATATTGATATGAGGAATTAGAATCCTAGTCCTGTGTGGCTAAATAAGAGCAGAGAAAATATGAGGTTAATACCATGGTAACTTAAATCTCCCTAATAGTCGAATATATATATATATATATATATATATATATATATATATACGAGTGGATAGAGATATGAGACATATGTCCCTAAAGTTGCTAAATTCAAGACTTGTGCGAAATCCGGGACATTCGCCCTAAGTGGGGGAGGAAGGGCTATAGTGAGGCCACTTAAATATAATGAAACAAGAGTAAGACCATATAGCTATAATATTTGAATATTTTGTTGAGGACATGTGTAGTCTAGAAAAGTGTTAATGGGTGACGTGATTCCCTGAAAGGATATGCTGATGATAGGCCACTAGTACTCCAAGAAGGTTGAACGTTAAGGAAAGTAAATTCTTCTTACATGGCAATGTAAATGACAGGGTCAACGATCCTAGAAGCTAAGAGTAACGTTTGTAAAGGCATTTTATACTTGTTAGAGGGTCAGGAATAATGGAACCCAAGAAAGTATGATAGCTCAAATGTGAAAGGTTTCGAGTCTTTAGAATGGGTTAATTATGGATTTGCGATTTAATTAAAGTTCCAAGGCTTTAAGAAAGGCAGAACGAGTGAGAGAAATAAATGTGATGCTATAATAACCCAAGAGGGCATTTGGACTTGATGGAGAGACTCTTAAGAATCTTACAAGCAAGGAAGAGTTAAGTGAAACGCGGGTGAGCACGCTTTCCCATGAATATCCCAACAAATGTTGAGTAGTGAGCAGGATGAATTCCCAACTAAGGAAAAATACCACGTACCATATGGAAGAGTGCATAGCTATCCGCTAATTAGGAAGAGTGAGGCGAGAAGAAATGGGAAGAAAACATATAAATTGAGATGGTCATGGTTATCATAAATAGTTTGTATCAGAATGGTGGACTCGCTCATAGAACAAGTGTTAATAGAAGGTATAAAGAACTAACTGTAATGCAACCGACTTGGGTGACACTGAATATAATTAAAAGATCTAGAGAGAGTTCATGTCTACATATTACAATGGAAAGTGAGACTACTGGTGCTGAAGTTGTGGTATGATAAACTCAGCAAACCATGCACAAGAATACTACGAGTTCATAGGAGACAGACAAGAGTGTGGCACAATAAGGCTACCAACTATGCACTATGAGCAAAATGCAATGGGTATGAATATTCCAGTTACGAAGAAAAGATGGTACCAGCATATTTTCCAGGCCAGAGGGCGATCAAAAAGGGGGAAAAACAACACAATCTACCCAAAGGGCAAAAGAAAGGTTCAAAATAGATTGAAAGAGGATGAACACTTGTTACAGACCAAACACGTTTAATATGGTAGATCTTAAGCCGTAATATCAGGGAACTCTATCGGTAGCTACAATATGGGGAATGAGGTGAGTTACTCATCGAGGATGAAATTAGGTGGACTAAGTCTTACAAATAAGAGTAAAACCAAAAGTCGTTGTTGAAAAATCGAGGAGGATCCCAAGTTTCAAAGAATGCCTTGTTTGGGCCAGTGACTCTTCCTAGATTGTATATATATAAAGAGTGTTAATATATATGTTTTGGAGGTGTTTAACAATAAAGAGGGATCGTGAGAATGTTCACAATGGAAGTGGAACAGTTTCTTAAATTCTATAAGGCCGTAAGGGGAGAAGAGATTGGCTAAGAAAAGTCTGAGCTCAATGTTACCTTACATTTGATGCAACCATGCAGGTTGATGTTATCAGGGTGTGTGCGCAAGCTAGCAGATGTTATTCATTTGAAACAAAAGGGCCTATGAGAAAAATCATTAAGTAACGTCTTTTGTTGAGAATTTGGAAGAGCGAGTTGCAAGTATACACAGAAGATTGTAACCATATCAGAGAAATTATTGTAAAACTCAATTCCTAGGAGGTCTTATGTAAGAGAAATGCGATAAAGATGTTTTATTAATGGTACAACATGGTAAGGTGATAGTTTATGCCTTTAGGCAACTCAAGAATCATGAAAAGAACTATGCAGCACATGGCTAACTTGCAGCAATGGTATTTGCATTAAAAATTTGGCGCTAATGTCGGTATGGGGTCCATGTGGATATAGTCGTGGAATTGAATTTGAGGTAGAGGAAATGGCTGGAGTTACTCAAAGATTACGACATCGATATTCTATACCACCGGAAAAGCCAATGTTGTGGCGAATGCTCTTAACCAAAAATCTATGGGTAGTTTGGCTCACTTGGAGGCACATTAAAGGTCATTGGGTAGGGAGGTTCATCGATTGGCTAGTTTGGGAGTTCGTCTTGCGGAATCTAGTGAAGGTATGGTAATTTTACAAAATAGAACTGAATCATCGCTTGTGGTAGAGGTCAAGGAGAAACAGTGCGACGATCCATTGTTGGTACAATTGAAGAAGAGTATTCATAAGCATAAGACCACGGCTTTTTCTCTTGGCATGGATGATGGTATAGTAAGATACCAAGGGTGACTATGTGTTCCAAATATAGATGGTCTTCAAGAAAGAATCATGGCTGAAGCTCACACCTCTAGGTATTCTATGCACCCAGGTTCTACAAAAATGTATCATGATCTCAAGGAAGTCTATTGGTGGAATGACATAAAGAGTAATGTGGTGTACTTTGTGGCGAAATGTCCAAACTTTCAATAAGTGATGGCCGAGCATCAAAGGCCTGGTGGGTTGGTACAAAATTTAGAAATTCTAATGTGGAAGTGGGAAACGATTAATATAGACTTTGTGGTAGGACTACCGTGCACTCCGCGCAAGTTTGACTCAATTTGGGTGATTATGGACTGACTCATGAAATCAGCACACTTCTTCCCAGTTAAATCTACTGACACAGCAGAACATTATGCTCAGTTGTATATCAAGGAAATAGTCAAATTGCATGACACTCCAGTTTATATCATTCTGGATCGAAGAGCACAGTTCACAGCTAACTTTTGGAAGAAATTTCAGCAAGGTTTGGGTACACAGGTAAATCTTAGTACACCCTTTCATCCACAAACTGAGGGGCATGCAGAGTGAACTATACAGACGCTTGAGGATATGTTGCGTTCTTGTGTTCTTGTCTTCAAAGGTAGCTTGGATGACCATTTTCCCCTCATAAAATTTGCCTACAATAACAGTTATCATGCTAGTATTCAAATGGCCCCATTCAAGGCGTTATATGGTAAGAGATATAGATCTCCCATTGGGTGGTTCGAGATTGGGGAAGCTGAATTGATAGGACCAGACCTCGTGCATCAAGCTATGGAGAAGTTCAAGGTTATGAGCGATTGAAAACTTCTTAAAGTTGTCAAAAGTCATATTCGGATGTTCGTCGTAGAGATTTTAAGTTCAAATTTGAGTATTCTTGAAGATTTCCCCTATGAAGGGTATAATGCGGTTTGGAAAGAAAGGGAAATTGAGCGCGAGATATGTCGCGTACAGAATCATTCAGAGGATTGGCCAGGTGGCGTACAAGCTTGAGCTACCACCTAAGTTATCATTAGTGCACCCAATATTCCATGTGTCTATATTGAAGAAGGTAGTTGGAAATCCATTGCTTATTGTGCCAGTTGAGACTATTGAGGTTAATGAAGAACTGACTTATGAAGAAACTCCAGTTGACATTCTTGATAAGCAAGTCCGAAAGTTGAGAAATAAATATATTGCCTCCGTGAAAGTGTTATGGCGAAATGAACTTCCATTTTGATAGAAGCATTAGATTCGTATTGAAATTTTGGAGCCATATAAAAAAGAAATGTCGAATTCGGACATCGTATGAGAAAGTTATGCCCATTTCCGTGTCTTTCCCATCGCCAGTGTCTATGGTAGCATGGGGTGCTAGCCCTGGCACTGGGAATTTTTGAAATTCTGGAACCAGCTCCACAGGAAGCGCCCCACGGCACCTGTGGCGCTACAATATTAAGTTATATACGGGTTTCATTTTTCCCCATTTCATTTGGATGAACCTTGGGGTTCTTCTTCACTCTCTCAAGACCTCCAACTCCACCCATCTTCAAGGTGAGTAATACCTACTAATTTGATGTTTCATTATATCATTTCCACCTTAAAACTAACTCAATCCTCCATAAAATCCTTAGATTTTCAAGAAATTTCTTCAAGAACCCAAAAAGAGGGTTTGCAAAATATCTTCCAAAATGTAATCCTACACCCTTAGGCCTACATGCATGGATTTATTATGGGAAATGAGTATGAATTAAGTACTGGGACTCATAGGATGGTGATTGGAAGCCATAGTTTGTCAATTTAAATACATAACCATTGTAGATATTGAAAGGTAATTATTTGATGAAATTTTGTTAGTTGGGCGTGGATGGATGGTTATGCATGTGATGTTGGAAGTTATAAAATGTTTAAGAATTAGGGAGGAGGAGGGGATAAATTGTTGGTAAATGATGGTAGTTGGATGAACAAATTCTATGGATATGAGATGTAGAGGTTTATGCCTACTATGTGTTTGATAAAGTGTCTAAACGGCCTAAAACTATGGAATTTGTTACTAATGATGAATCCATTGGATGTTGATATTGTCTATTGAAGTTGCTTAGTGTAGTAGATCATTGTAGTATCATTAAGGGACGAAATTCAGGTATGTTTGGCTAAAACCCCCTCTTTTTAGAATTGAACCCCTTCGTGTTCATCCTATCAGTGTAAGTCCCAAATTGACTGCTATAGAAGTTACTATTCCGAAATGTACTTGCGTTGAAAAATATATGTGCAATATATGTGTTCCAAGGCTTTCATCATGTTATCTTATCATTTGAAGATGTGTTAAAAATACTGAATGTGTTCTACAAATGCCTAGACTTCAAGTCAAATTTGAATATAGATTGTTGTGCCAAAGTATGTGAAAGCTTCTATATGCCTAAGACTTATAATTGCACATGTGTGTACTTAATATCTTGAATTAAAAGGCTTGTTTGTTGATAATGATGATAATGCTTGAGATTGATTAAAGTGAGTATGAAATATGAAATATGGCCAAGGGCCAAGGTATGATATAACAATTGTGGCCACTAGTGCCGATGAACTGAAAGACATGAAATAAATATGAAATGAGATGATTGATAGAAAATGGTAATGTCTCGGGCGAGACGGCCTAGCTAATCGGGCCGTGATCGGACACATAGTGGTAATTGTGCTGGAAATTGAAATTGGAATATGAGAATGAAATTGTGATTATGGTTAATGTCTCAAATGAGAATACCTTCCCAGCCGGGTCGTGATCGAACTCCACATAAGAATGCGGTGGTATTGTGGATGATGTTGTATCAGTATTAAAGATGTCTCAACCTTAAGCTATGGAAATTCACTTGAAAGCTTATGTGATCCTTAATTTGATGTTCTGGTGTTGTTTAAGGCTTTTATTAATTTTATGATTACTTCCTTCTTGTACTATTGTTCTTTGTAATAAGATGGTGTTTAGTTATCCATACTAGCACCATTCAACGACACTAACACCCCTTTTGCCGGGGGCGCTGCGTCTTAAATGGATGCAGGTGGTTCAATAGCAGGCAGTGTTGACCAGCGTCGGCAGTACATCATCCTCCTCCCAGCAGTATTGGTGAGCCCCATTTCAATTCGAGGTTATGCATCTTTTGTTCATTATGTATCGTACTTGAGGTATAATCGGGGTGTTGTTACCGGCACTTTTGTAGTACTCTCTTTTGTATCTATTTAAAAGCTCTGTAGACACTATGTAGGTTGAATATGCGTATTAGAAAGGTCAATGGATTATGTTGTGTTTTTGACTTTTGTTCCACTCAATCGTAAGGATGTGTGTATTTTAAAATTTAAAAATGATGTAATCTATGAAACGATTTAGTAATATTTACATGATCTTCCTATTGTTTAATTAATGAAAACATGCCTCCTCCTGTGCATTAGTGAGTTGGGTAGAAGGTGTCTAATAGGCTTGCTTGACCGAGTTCACTCGGTTGAGCGCTGGTCACGCTCCCCGAGGTTGGGGCATGAAAGGGAAGAGGGACACATGTGGTTCCTTCTCTACTAAGTCTTGCTACAAGCTCATTAACGAGTCTCGTAGTGATCAAGTGTACAATAACAAAAACTTTGACTGAATCTGTTCTCTACATTGTCCCAAAAAAATAAAGTTTTTTCTGTAGCAATGCTACCATAGCAGAATTCCATGTAAAAAGTACTTACAACACATAGGCATAAATATAGATCCAGCTTACACGTTCTGTAGAAATGAAGAAGAAGATATCCAACATATTTTTCTATGCTAATATGGCCAGAAGTTTTTGAAACTCAATCCTACGCCAGCCTCCAAATAAAATGAACATAAACCAAAATAATCATTGGCTTATCTATCTAAGAAACCTCAACCCCTATGGCTTCAACTTAACCACAATACATCACATCCTTTATCGGCTTCTTCTGTCGTAAAACAAGATCTCGAGTACAAACTTTTCACTAACAGGGAGAACAACACTTCCAAGAGAATTAACATAAGTATTAGTTGGCATGCACCACCCCAAGGTTGGTACAAATTTAATGTCGATTGTGTTTCGAAACAGCAAAACTGTCTCAGGGATTGGTGGGCTCATCAGAAATGATGACTCAAACTAGTCACTAGGATTTATAAAGTCAATCCATGCAGATTCTCCCATCCATGCAGAACTCCAAGCACTCTATCATGGATTAGCCATTGCAGCAAACCATAACATAACTCCATTAGAAGTGGAAAGGGACTCCACAGACGTAATACATTACCTCCAAAATGGATACAGAACTTACAATAATATTATTTTTGATTGAAGGTGGTTAATGGCCAAAATGGGGCAAGTAGTTCTCAGGCATAGCTGTAGGGAAGGGAATGAAGCTTCTCACCTAATGGCAAGGGAAGGATCAAAGCAGTCTACCATAAATAAACTTATGTGTTTTGTTGTTCCATTTCATTTTGTCGAGTCCAGGGTGCTGGAGGACAAAAGAGTCCAGGGTACTGAAGGACAAAAGAGGGCTTGTTGTAGTACGAACTATGTTATTTAAAGTTTGTAAAAGTCTAGCTGAATTAAGTAATATTGATACCATCCATGGTATCTGTGGAAGTAGCAATGCTACATGTAATAGTGCTACAATATTTTAGTCTTTATGAATAAAATGTTCGCATGATCAAAAAAAATATGATTAGGTCACACACTTTAGTACCAAAAGACAAACAATTTCTTCTTCTTTTTGTCTTAAATATTTTAACCAACTGCATGCTTATTTCAGTATAACTAGACATTGGAGATGGAAGGGTGATGATGGAAGAACAATGCAAAAAGATGTAAAAGTGAAGAGAAAAGTGTGTAGCCCCCTCCCCCCTCCTTTGTTTGGTTTTTGCAAGAAATGAAAATTTTCAATATATTATCCTTCCAAATAAAGTCCCACAAAGAGAGAAATTCTTCTTCTTGCAGTTTCTCTTTCTTTTCTTTTTCTGTTGTCTGAATACAATCAATTCAATGATAGCAATTGATAATTTATCTGTATACGGTCAAAATCGGACCTCTCTAATTTGATATGACTAACCAAAATCAGGGTGGTAGATTAAGGCTCAATCTCGGTTATATATCGGACCATTGTACGAAGATGGATTGGTAAGCTAGTAGATCAATGGCTGATCAAGGTCGAGACCAGCTGTGATCGAGACCGAAGCGAGAGAGAGTTCAAGCGAGATAGAAGGAAGCCTGCTAGGTAGAATAACAGAAAGCTGAGATATCCGTGACCGGGCAAGGATCGTGGCGGAAATCTCGGCACGTATCAAGTCAAGACCGGACATTTAGCCAATCATGGGATTTCCTTTTGTATTTAGAATTGTTCCATAAGTAGAATTCCTCTACTATATCAAAAGTTCTGATCATTTTGTAAATATATATATATTCATGCATAATCAAGCAATATACTACATTTTTCTCTCTTAAACTCTCTTAAGCTCCACTGTTCAGTTCACACGTTTTCAATAGCATACTCATTTGGTTCGAGGGCGATTTAGCTCGAGGGCCACAATTGTTCATCACATTGGTTTGCTTTATTTTACTATTAATTTTTAGCATTAATTCTTATATTTATCAGTTTGTGTCAAGTGAAATCACATATCCTTAAAACCACTTATAAGTTTAATTGTTATCCAATTTTAAGGGTAAATAGTTTGGCGCCCACCGTGGGGCTAAGGATAATAGTGATTTTGTGGTATAATTTTCATAACACACACTATTTTACGCTTGTTCTTTGAAGTGTCTTTGATTTCAGGATCAACATGTCAAACTCTCAAGTAGCACCCTTACACACAGACAATGGCCTTGTCTCCATGGCTAGAACGACAACATAGCCGCCCCGGGAAACGGAGTACCTCCAGTCAACCCTGATGGAGCCCCGACCGTAAACCCAATCGACGTCAGCTCCCATATTGCCATTAAAGGGAATTTGGCCGTCGATCCAGAAAATAGCGTTCATAGAGATGCTCGAGCAGCCAATTAGAATGCACAAGACGGTGAAAAAGGTGGGATTAACCTTTGAATGATATTCGAAATGTTGCAGACTCAACAGGCTGCAATAGCGCAACTCCAAAATCAGAATCATGCACCAAGTAGGATCGAGCTCGAGCCATCACAAGAAATTTTTCCTAGAGCCAAATCGGTGCCAAAGAGATCGAATGGAGGAGAATCGGAGACCAATCTTGCTATTGTAAAGATGTTGGAGGAACTGACAAAGAGAATCAATATAGGGGAAATGAAGATCGAGGAAAATGATAAGAAAGTGGAAACTTATAACTCCAGGGTCGACCGAATCCTGGGGGCACCACCGATATTGAAAGGACTAGATTCCAAAAAGTTTGTACAGAAACCTTTCCCCCCCCCCCCCCCCCCCCGATTGTGGCTCCGAAGCCAATCCTCAAGAAGTTTTATATGCCCAAGACCCCGAAGTATAACGGGACAACGAATCCAAATGAGCACGTCACCTCATACACGTGCGCCATCAAGGGAAATGACTTAGAAGACGATGATATTGAGTCTGTATTGCTGAAGAAGTTCAAGGAGACTTTATCAAAGGTTGCTATGATATGGTGTCATAATTTACCACCTAATTCTATTGACTCATTTGCTATGCTTGCAGATTCTTTTGTAAAGGAACACGCTGGAGCCATTTAGGTTGCTACAAGAAAGTCGGACCTTTTCAAGATAAAACAAAAAGACAACGAGATGCTTAGGGAATTTATAGCTTGATTCCAAATGGAGCAGATGGATTTGCCACCGGTCACCGATGATTGGGCTGTTCAAGCCTTTACTGAAGGTTTCAACGATCGGAGTTCCATAGCTTCACAACAATTAAAGTAGAATTTGATCGAATATCAAGCTGTCACTTGGGCTGATGTACATAATCGATACTAGACGAAGATTAGGGTCGAAGACGACCGGTTAGGGGCTCCTTCTAGGTTCGTTTACCCGGGCAGGACCATCGACAAAGCTAAAATGGACATTGATCAGGATCCACGGTCGAACAGAGATCGATATCAGCCATACGATGGAGATCGAAGAAATAACAGGCCTGGACGTAATCCTGTTCAGAATGATAGAAGGAATGATCGAGGACAGAGCTCCCGAGGACTCATGAGCAAGAGTGGTTTTGATAGAGATGTCGGGTCCAAAGAAGCACCTCGATTGTTAGAATATAGCTTCAACGTAAATGCTTCCGCCATATTGTCGGCCATTGGATGTATCAAAGATACCAGGTGGCCTCCACCTTTGTAGACCGATCCGGCCTAGAGAAATCCAAAACAAATATGCAAGTATCATGGCACCCATTGTCATAAAATAGAAGATTGCAGGTAGCTAAGGGAGGAAGTAGCCCGATTATTCAATGAGGGGCATCTTTGAGAATTATTAAGTGATCTGGCCAAGAACCACTTTAAAAACAGAGAATCGAATAGACAGAACAAGCAAGAAGAGCCACAACACGTGATTCACATAATTGTGGAGGGGTCGATGTTACTAAAGGATCGATATTTAAACGCACCAAGGTGACAATCACAAGGGAAAAGCAAACTCGAGACTACTTACCAGAAGAAACCTTGTCTTTCAATGATGAGGATGCAGAAGGGATCGAACAACCTCACAACGATGCACCGGTAATACCTATCTTTATGAGTAAAATTTAAGTTAAACGTGTGTTGATTGATCCAGGTAGCTCGGCCAACATTATTCGAGCAAGGGCCGTGGAACAGCTCGGCCTACGAGATCAAATTGTGCCCGCAACCCGATTACTTAACGACTTCAATATGAAAAGCGAAACCACCAAAGGTGAAATTATTTTACCAGTAAATGTGGCAAGGACCATCCAAGAAACAAAGTTCCATGTGATCGAGGGTGATATGAGGTACAATGCACTGCTCGGAAGGCCTTGGATCCATAACATGAGGGCAGTACCCTCGACCCTTCACCAAGTTCTAAAGTTCCCGACATCGGAAGGGGTCAAAATAGTGTACGGGAAACAACCCGCCACCAAAGAGATGTTTGCAATCAATGAAGTGATACCGGTATCGACACGTTTATCAGCAAAAGGATCAGATTCAAAGGGAAAGCAGGAGGTCAAATAGCAACCACAACCACCATCCTCGATCCAACCGAAGGAGCAAGGAACTTACGAGGATGATAATTGTATGATACCTCAATACTTCATAATCCTCGATGATTCTGACGCCACAAAATCAGTGGTTGAAGAGCTAAAACATATCATATTGATCGAGCATCAGCCTGATCAAAAGGTATACCTAGGCATGGGGTTAACTCCTAAGCTCAGGAAAAAACTTATTCAATTTCTTAAAGCTAATATAGATTGTTTTGCCTGGTCCCATCTCGATATGATAGGGATCCCACTAGAGATCACTACTTATAAGTTAAGCTTCGACCCGAAGTTTCACCCAGTGAAAAAAAAGGATGCCCCAATCCGAGGTAAAGCATGATTTATCAAAGATGAGGTAACCAAACTTCTCAAAATAAGATCCATTCGGGACGTAAAGTATCCCGCATGGTTAGAAAACGTAGTGGTAGTCCCTAAGAAGGGAAACAAACTTAGAATGTGTGTAGATTATAAAGACCTGAATAAAGCATACCCCAAGGATTCTTTTTCTTTGCCTAACACCGATCGTATGATCGATGCCACTGCCGGCCACGAGACTCTCAGTTTCCTCGATGCCTACTCCGGGTACAACTAAATACAGATGAACCCAAAGGACCAGGAAAAGACCTCATTCATCATGAAGTATGGCACCTACTATTATAATGTAATGCCATTCGGACTAAAAAATGCTGGTGCAACCTATCAATGCCTAGTAAATCGAATGTTCGAACAACAAATAGGAAAATCTATATGTTTACCGTGAAAATGGTAATAACAATTAAATTTGATTATGGGATTCTAAAAAAGCGTGATCTATTTTTATGCTAGTTTGTTGAGCAGTTGATGCTATATGTGAGACTTAAAAATAAAATGAGAGTTAAGGATAGGGCAATAATCAAACCATTAGGCCAACTATCGGGGCCTCGAGCTTGTCGATTCGGGGCCTCGAGGTCGATTCCGGAGTCCGACTGTGAGCTATCGAAGGAAGTCGAAGGGTGACTAATAGTTATACTAAAATTAACGGAGGCTCTTTGTGTCCAATGATGAGCAATAAATTATGAACAAATATGAAGATAATAAATGAAAGCAATAATATCAAGAGAGTATGTTAGAGAGCAAATAGAATGTTCTTGTATATTTCGTGTGGAGCAACTGAAGCAACAGGCTTTTACAAGATGACAAGGGTCCTCTTTATATAGGAGGGCAATCCCAACATAGTACAAAATACATTAATTACAAAGATAAAGGGATAGGAAAGCTAGATGACACCCTGATCTAGGGCTAGGATAGTTCACTAGGCTCTGTCAGTCCTAGCTGTGTACATTGGGAACTCCCCACTCCTACCATAGATGTGGTCGACATTATCCCAAGGTCGGGCGTCACGAACCTCGAAGGGGAAATTTTATCGTATCCTTGAAACCTTGAGGCTTTGAGACGATCTTCTAAGGTGCCTTGATAACGAGAAATTGGACCCTCCGATTTCACCGTACATAAATAGTCTTCGCATTTCTTAGAGTGAAAGTGATAAGAAACGACCTTGAACCCTCGTCCCCTTCGATATTCTTGCGATGAAGGCAGTCACAAGGTGCCAAAAGACGGTGCACATATAGCCTTCGAAGGCCTCCACATTGATTATGGTTGTTAGTTGCCCCTTGGTTTTCTTCAATGCGCATGCGGGGCTTCTATAAATATTCCCCTCCTTGTTCTTCCCAACTCATTATATTTCCAAAACCCAATAAAGGTTCCTTCTTCCTTTACCCTTGTTCTTTCCTAGGAACGCGACTCCCTTTTCTCTCTCTGAATTTTCTAGCAATGGCGAAAGCTTCCGCTTCTATTTCCTAGGAGAATGTGGCCTCATCCTCTTCTCTTTTATCTCAAGGTGAAATGACAATGCCTCCTCGTGCTGAGGAATGCATTCCAGGATCTTTTGCGATGGCTTCTGATTTCAAGGTCGAGAGGCCTTCTTCGAAGTCGGGGTGAAGTGAGCCCGTGACTTAGTATATTAGCTCGATAATAGACGTCGGAAGAGTGAAAAATGATTGTCGTTAGGGGACATAGTGCTTATGGAGATACCTTCTTGGGAGGAGAATATTACAACACACAAAATAGGTTTCCTCAGTGTGTACACTTATCCGTTTACTCTAGGGCCAGTGGGGCCATCTTCGCCCCCGATCGACCCCGTGATTCTCGACTTCTACCAATGATGCCAAGTGAACCTTAGCCAGATTCATCCTTCATTCTGGCGTGTTGTTTACATGATCAGGTAATACGTGAACATGATCGGGGAGGTTCCCTTCACCCTTGATCATCTGATCAAGATGTATAGCCCCCGTCTCTTCCGTGGGGGCCTAATCAAAGTCCGCTGCCGAGCCTCGAGGGCCCTTTTTGCCTGCACCAAGGAGCCCGGGAATGGAAGATGGATAAGCCGCTTTGTCTGAGTAAGGACTTCTGACCTGATCCCGGTGGAAAAGATGTCGTTTCCCAAGAGGTGGAATGTGGAACGTATGTAGACACATTATCTAGCATTCCCTTGCTTCTCTTTGAATATGTTCTTCCACGTATTTAACTTTTCTTGCTAATGCAGCCGCAACAATTTACCCTGGTGCAGTTTCGGACCTCTCGGGTTGGGTCGGCTGCCTGGACTCGATTTGCCCGTATGCTGAGCCAGTGTGGCGTGATTTATCCCAGACCCGCTGGGAAGCTAAGGATCATGGTGAGTCTCTACCCTTGCTGTAGTCATCCTTTTCGACTTAAATCACTACTAGCAGCGCTCTCGTTCTCTGTGCTTACTTCTTGCATTTGTGTAGGTCTGGGGGTAGCCCTTGATGAAGGGAGCATTACCCGATGGGGAGGGTGATTTGGTACCTGATGAAGGGAAGAATAGACAAAGGGATCCGTTGGATGGGCCTTCTGAATCTAAGAAGATTAAGGCGGAAGAAGCTAAGGCCGATCGGGAAGCTCTAACCCCAGAAACTGTGGGAAACCCTCTAGTTGAGGGTGAGAAGGAAAATAGCTTCTTGACAGTGCCTAAGGGAGGGATAAACCTAGCCGATCTTGGGGCCGTGGAGATGGTGGCTTCCGAATCGGAGACTGATGTCGTTGCGGTCCCACTTCGTGGCGGATAGACAACTGAAGGAGTATCAGGTTCTTCCCCCGAGCTAGTCGGTGGTCAGAGTTCCCCTCGATCTGGGGTGCCTTCATCAGGAGGTTTGGAGGGGGATAGTTCTGGGACCCTGAATGGACAAGGGATGGTTGTGACTGACCTTGCCAGTGCCGTGGTCGTGATTGATTCTCCTCAGGGAATGACCCTACCTTCTAAAGGAGTGCAAGATGCTCCGTACGAAGAATCTCCTGATGCGGGGATGCCTGTCAAAGGTGGAGATGTGATCGAAAGGCTTCCAACCATTCCTGAGGGAGTCTTTGAGATCAATGCTTCACTCGTCTTTTGTGAGATGAGCACACTTTGCGAGAAGGTAATCTTTGCAAGCCCTTCCTATCGCTCGGGCCTCGGTTGCCTTGACCTTTGTCTCTCTAACTTATCTTTTTTCATGGCTTCAGGCCCAGGCGCTTTACAATCAGACTTTCACCCAGTATCAGGTCGAGGTGACCCCTCTCGAGCGTGAGAAGGCTCTCTTTACTGAACAGGTTATCTAGTCCCCGTTTGCCATTATCTGAATGTTTTGCCAGATCCCAGTGTTTTAACGTCTTGGATCTGATTTGTGCAGTTTGAGAAACAAGGTGCCTTGCTGAGGGAGGAGCTTCGGTCCAGAAACTCCGAAGTCTCTGAACTCAAACGGCATGAGAGAGAGATAACTTCCGAGAAGGATGCCCTCTAGGAGAAGGTGACCTTAGTTGGGCATCAGCTTAGTGAGGCGAGGGAGGATAGTAACAAGTATAGAGGTCTTCATTATGAGTTGGTAGCTGCATTATCCAGGATCATAACTGAATCCGAGATGCTTATATCTTTGCATGGAGAGGATGCTATTGCGATAAGCGCTTAAGCCGGAAGGGAACCTGAGGGGGCCGAGCCGAGATTGACTCGGGCAATGGAGCGTGATCGATTAGGATCTTGTGGGTAGACTTTTGGGGACATGCATGCGGGAGATATCATTTTGTCCGCCGAATTCGAGAGGGAGGAGACCCTAGAGAAGAGAGATACTGCCTTGCTTGCTTTCGGAGGTGCGCCGAGCAGTGGCTCAGGAGGTGACAAAAATGAAGGCGGAGCCTTCAAAAGGGAAGAGGCCATCAAAGAGGGGCCGCTGAAGGACCCGTAGTTGTCGGGGCGCAAGCTTTAAGAAGATGTAGGTTCGATGGTAGATTAGGATTCTATTTGGTTTTCTCTTTGTAAGGGTTTTTTCAAGACTTGTAAGCATGCCCTGGAGGTTATAAGAAGGCTTTTTATTTCCTATTCCTTCCTTCCTTTTTGTTTTTCGGAAATTCTATGTGATGTACTTTGACTTTCGACCAAAGGTCCCGAACTTCGGGTTAAACCCTCGGGCTTCGCTATCATCGAGCGACTTGGCTTTTATGTATCCAGTCGGTACAACCTTTGATCTTAGCACTGGTGACAGTGACTCATATGCACTGGGTTGGTCCCCCCATTTTAGAGTAAGTTGGCATTTGAGCTCTTGTGCTTTTGCTTTCAGGCATTTTTATTAGATTGAGCTCAGTATCCGAGTCGGATCTCGACTTGAGTTCATCTGACCCTCAAGTTTTTAGAATTTCGAGTTGGCCCTTAGGTTATTACGCATTGGGTTGGAGCGACCTTATGTGTGGGCTGGCAACTATAGCTCTTACGCCTTGGGTCGAAGCGACCTTTTATGCCGGCTGGCAATAATGGCTCTTATGCCTTGGGTCGAAACGACCTTTTATGTGGGCTGGCGACAATGGCTCTTATGCCTTAGGTGTGAGCGACATTTTATATGGGTGGCCCTGGGCTCATTAGCTAGCGACAATGGCTCTTACGCTTTGCTCTTAGGAATATTTAGTTAACTATTCTAGGTTCGGTCTCCGAGTCGAGTTTCGACTCGAGCTCATTCGACCCTCAAGTTTTGTATTTGTATGGGCTGGCGATAGTGGCTCTTACGCCTTGGGTTGGAGCGACCTTTTATGTGTGTGGCTTTGAGGCACATTAGGCTGGCGACAATGGCTCTTACGCGTTTGGTCGATGCGACCATTTATGTGCGCTTTATTTTTCCCTCGATAAGGATTTTGAAATGGTGCTTGCCTGACTCTTCGTCGGCTTAATAAGAAACCTCGATTGTGAGTCATTATATGGCGATTTGAGCATCTCAGGAGGTTTAGCTCAGAGGCTAAATATCTCGAAGCCGATATTTAGGAGCTGATGTGGTCGAAGCTCTTTTGCCTGTATCGAGGGTAGCCTATTTAACCGGTTTTTTTCGAAGTAGATTCGAAGTAATTGAAGGCCTATGATTTTGCAGCGACAGTCAGGCGTCCCTGAGTCACGTTAGTTTGGCTAGTACAGCCTTGTGCCCGAAGTCATTTGTGTTCAGTCGGAGCCTTTGAATCCTGAGTGAAGTAGTTTCGGCATCTATATCGAGGGTATGCATTTTTAGGGGTCTTACAAGTTCGATATATAGCCAAAACTTTGAGATCGAGTTTATGACTTTTAATAAGGTCTTACAAGTTTTACATGCCTTTGAGGTCTTATAGTTTTGGATACTTGGTACAAGTATTGTTCATGCCTTGCTCGAGGTCTTACAGATATAGTTGTTGCCTTATGTAGGTCTTACGAGATCGAGTCTGCCCGCTCGAGGTCTTATAGCCTCGAGTTTTGATAAGTCGATGGAGGTGGCGCTTGACGAAAGACCCAAGTCGTCGAGGGTTTCTTGACTCGGGAGCTATTATTTGCAAACTTGGTATTGCCTCATTGAGGTCTTACGATTTTGGCGATTCCGACCCTGAGGTCATGCAATTTTTGAGATTTCGGCGTTAGTCTCCGAGTGTTCGACACCTTTAGTTTTGGAGACATTTTATGATCTTGATGTTGCCTCGTTGAGGGCTTACGAGTTTGGAGTTTTAACCCGGGGGTCGTTTAGGTACCGAATTGTTGATGCCAGTCTCCGAGTGTTCGGGACATTTTTGGCAGAG